>NW_013666090.1:0-21452 GCF_000517525.1 Limulus polyphemus
CCTGGACAGGCAACGCTCACCACAGAGCAAGATCCTGATCATAAAAAAGGAACATACCCCTGAAAGAAATTAAAATGTATATAAAAAAGAAAATTAATCAGTCACAGTCTCACTGAAGTTTGAACAATGGTGACAGGTGGAAGACAGTACCCTGACAAGGATTGTTTTTGGTTTGAATTTCACGCAAAGCTACATGAAAGCTATCTGCACTAGCTGTTCCTAATTTAGCAGTAAAAAACTAGAGGGAAGGCAGCTAGTCATCACCACCCACTGTCAACTCTGGGGCTACACTTTAAGTAATGAATAGTGGGATTGACTGTCACATTGTAACATCCCCACAGCTGAACGGGCAAGCAAATTTGGTAGGACAAGGATTTGAACCCACAACCCTCAGATTGCGAGTCAAGCACCCTAACTACCTGGATATACTGGGGCCTCCTGACAAGGAAGAAACAGCCACCTGATGCAGCAGATAGTGGGAGATGAACGTTTGAGGAATAGTAGTCCATTCCTCTAATGGACGTGAGATGCCAGGGATGAGGTAAAGTGCCTGATCTAATGTGATGACATCTGAAACAGATTTCAGGAAGAAAGAGACAAGGAGGAATAAGCCAATCGATTCAAAAGCCAAACCCAATTGGTAAGTGTTGAAAAAGAAAGATCACGAACAGGAGAAGGTTCCCAAGGGATGAGGAGGTGGGAACAAGAACCGTGGAAAGAAGCTGTGCAGGCAATGTAACAACAAAGAGCACGTATAGAACATATAAACCTATCTGGATGAGATCAGGAATAAAGGTGGGATATGGAAAGAAGGGGAAACCGGCAAGCCAGAAGAATTACCTTCAAGAGCAGCCGAAGTCTCGAGAAAAGATCAATCCAGATAAAGGAGAACATATGTAGAAAGGTACAGAGTGTGTGAGGCTTTGATGGAAAATATATAAGACCAACGATGTCCACAGGCTAAAAGGAGTAGGAAGTAGGTCTTAAGGGACAAGTGAAACAAAGAACAGGAGGACAAAGGTTCAACCAAATTGGACAGTGATCTATGACCTAGCAGTCTTACCGTATCAACACCTTGGAGTTTCTGGTGGTACAAGCTTTGGGACGCTTTCTTCCTATAGTTAGGAATCAACTTGTCATTATCCATTCAGACAATTCTACAGTATAGCTTATATCAATCACCAAGGTGGTGCCTATTCTCATTCCCTTTGCTGTCAAACTTTGGATCAATTTTTTTTTGGCCCACACATTTGGGATAAGTTTCCTGTCATGACATGCTCCGGGTGCTTCCGACTTTTTGGGGATTGTCTTTCCAGTTCAGACAAAATTTATCCCACAGAGTGGTCCTTCGATCATCAGGTTTTCCATTGGCTATGTTCACAGTGGGGTACTCCTCAGCTGGATGAATTTGCCACATTCCTCAATTCTAAGTTACCTCATTTTTGGTCTGGTTCATCATCTACAAGCCCTGGCTGTAGATTCATTCTGCCAGGATTGGACTGACTGATGCCTTTATGTTAATCCTCCTATTTGTCTTCTTCCTCGGGTGATTTTGATCATCTGTGCCACTCTGTGTCGGGTTCTTTTTGTTGCTCCTTACTGACCAGCACAACCTTGTTTTCCTCAGCTACTTCAACTCTATACTGCCCGCATGTTGTCTCTTCCTCTCACTCCATCCTTTCTGTACCAACCTTGGTCACTGGTATTTCATCCCTCCCTTTTTACCCTTTGTCTTTACACCTGGCATTTATCAGGTCCTTGGCAAGGAGATCCGAATTGTCTCAGCAGGTTGCTTTCGTTTTAGCTGATTCCATTTGCCCTTTCTCATTGGCAGTTTATCAACATCAATTGAATGTCTTTCACCATTGGATTTTGTATCAGGAGTTTTTCCCCTTCTTGACCCACCATTCCTCTTATTTCAGATTTCCTCACTTGGTTGTTCAATCATGAAACTTCGGTCTTGACCATTGCTGGATATCAAGCAGTCTTATCCCACACCTACCCTTTTTCCGATTACTTTTTAGTGTTTACCTCTCCTAACCTCTCCCTTTTTTTGCATTACTTCTGGATTCACAGACATCATCGTTGAGTGGTCCTTCTGCATTGAGATGTCAGTGTGGTTTTTACTGTCTTACCGAGCCTCCTGCTGATTGACCCATGCCTCAAACTATATAGGGAAGCATTGGTGAAGAGATTCAAATCCAGGCGAGGAGAAGGTAGCAGTACACCCAACTATGTGTGGGCTTTGTTCACCCCCCAACGCAGGTTGTTCATGAGGATTCAAGCTAGATTCAAATGGTCATGCAGAGTCCACTGAAGAGACTGCACATGTGCCTGACCCAATAGGACAAGTGCTTCAAGAGAAACCCATGTATGCAAAAGTGATAGAACTTCATGAACAGTAAGAGAGAGAGCAGCAAGGGCATGGAGACCTGGAAGCTCTATTGAATTGGGTCGAAGAGGAAAAGGTCAGGACTCCACTGACTTCCTGAGGGATTTTTGGGGGGGATACCTTCTCCCTTCTTACCTATTTGTCAGTGTGATTGTCCTCCTCTGCTTTGTCTCTTCACACTTAGTTTCTTTGCTGTGATTCTGTCTTGTCCCCGTTTGTTTACTGTTCACTTACCTTCAGGACTTGCAGATGGCACCTTTTCTCAAATGGTTCGTTTTTGGAAATATTCTTGAAACTTTGAAATCATGTGTGGAATTTGTGAGGCAACATTAGATCCTTTTGTTCTTGTTTGCTCGTTTGTCTCACTTAGGGCCCTTGCAATCTCCTGTTCTTGTTACACGTCTGACACCTTCTGTATTTTACCTGTTCTTCCCACTAGGTGTTCCATGTTTATCAACACAGGTCTCATCATCGCCAATAGTTCCCATGGACTATCTTGTGGGTTCTGGTTCATTGGGGGGATCATTTGACCAATTTTGTCCCCCTCTGGTGGGAATTTGCTACAAATCATTGGATTCTTCAGGTCTTGTCAGAAGGACTTATCATCCATTTCCTTTCCCCACCCCCACTGTCTCCTGTACCCATATCCTTTTTATTACCTTGGGATCATACTACCAGTCAACGTCTGTCAGAGGAGGTACAGACTTCTATCACACAGAGCTATTGAGCCTGTCAGTAATTCAGTAATTCTTCCCCAAGGTTTTATTCCAGACTGTTTGTGGTCCCCAAGAAAACTGGGGACTGGTGTCCTGTGATCGATCAGTCCCACCTCATTCCATTTCTGAATCTTTCCCGTTTTACAGTGGAGTCCTTTTCCACTCTAAAGTGGGCTTTCTTTCTGGGATCGTAAATGATTAAGGTAATTGCTGGAATACCTATATACACATTCCCATTTCTCCAAAGTGCAGACACTATTTCCAGTTTGTCCATCACGGGATTGTGTATCAGTTTTGCACCTTGCCATTTGGGCTTGCTTTTGCTCTGTATGTCTTTTTGTTGGGTAGTCAAAGCTTTTGTCTGACATATGCATGGTGGGAGGTTGCACTTACACTACTGCATGGAAAACTGGCTTCTGTTAGCCCATTCCGAAATGGAGTCTTCATCTCACACTCGTCTCCTTCTCTCAGAGGCTGTTTATCAAGTTGGAGAAATCTTTCCTGACTCCTACTCAATATCTTGTCCACTTGGGGGAGTCTTTTTGAACTCCCACCTCAGTCGAGATTTTGTTTCAGAGTTGTGAGCTGGTGCTAGCATGCCTCACCTTCCACGGGCCACATATCAGTTTGCCTTAGCTTACCATCAGGCAGATTACCCCTTTGTTGATTCTCAGCAGTTAGAATCTCTTTTGCCTGTATGAAGGGCTGACCCTTACAGTTCTGTACGTTTATCCCAAGCCCAGTATCTCACCTTTGTCTTACCCATACGACTCTCCTGCAGTATTTGTCCACCATACACCTTCTTTCTGAGGCGGCTCAGCATGAACCTCGACATCAGGAAAAAGAGGGAAAGGTGTTTGTAATAAGGAAAGAACCGGATTGTAATAAATCAGGAAAATGGATAAAACAGAACAAACTTGATAAATCATGTCTAAAAAAGGCTAAATTAGGCATAGCAGATTCAACAGGAGAGGCACAGGAAGGCATGGCATAATTGGAAGGAGGAAAAAGGCTGTCAAAATCCTGTTGTCATGAACAGGTTCATCAGATTCAGGAGGAAGTCAAGCACTATTGGGAGAAGATTGACTCAGATAATGTTCTATCTCCTGTGATGACGGATTTATTATTATATTTATTTTACTATCAACGTTTGTATATATTAAATTTATATTTAGACAGATACATAGCTTATAGTGTTAAATATGTATTGCAAAACTCCCACCTATTCTTCAAAGTTGTAGAAGATTCTCGAGTGTAAGAAACAATAATATATGCATGTACGTAAACGCTTAAATGTAGTTCAGTATTGTTAGGTAAATCTGAATTTTTCTAGAAAGCCCCCACATAACCAACGCAATGCACCAACGAGAGTATCTATTATTAGTTTGCTATGGTCAGTGTGCTATAAACTTCGGAAGCTATAATTCTGATTGTTATAACGGTTATCAATCGGAAAACTTTGGATATTTGACCAGGAACATTTATAAATTTTGAACATTACAAACCATTTAACTTCAGTGGATTCACATTGGACATTGGTACTTTTACATTACCTAACGTCACTGGTAGAAAAAATATTGGCGTGTGATCAGCGAGAACTACAGGGCTAGCTAGCTCTGTGTTAAGTGAATTATACCGATGTCAACTCATAATTAACTCGCTCATCGTGAACCCTTCATAAGATATCGAAGAAGTTCCTGACTAGAAAGAAGACTTTATATGAAACTTTTGTTTATAAATCAGTTTGTAATAACTGTTATTGTAAATCATATTGTTGTTTATATGTTAAAATATATTTGTGTTAAAATAGAAAAATGTCATAAACTGACTATATATCAACTATTACTTAACCGCTAAATCCAAAGTACAATTTAATTACTAAACTTAAAGTATCATTTAACTCAATTTCAAGCTATTTGAAATTCTAACTTGTAACACTCCTATCTAAAGTCTGTGTAATTGTGCTGATAGCAAGGGGTAGAACCTCCGAAGTAGTAACATTAACTTTGGTATTCATCATAAATTGATAAAAATGTGAAAATTATTGAAATAAACAATAAGAATAACCAAGGTAAGTTATCAAGAACAAAAGAGTCTAATGTTGTCTCATAGATTCCCAATCATTCCAAAGTTTCAAGATTATTTTCAAAAATGAACCATTTGAGAAAAAGTGCCATCCACAAGTCCCGAAGGTAAGTGAACGGTATAAGAAAATTAAAAAGAAAAATGCGTAACGAGAGCACAATCAAAACTTGTCGTGACTATAGCGCTGCCTAATAAGAAGAGATAGTTCGGTAGAATCGAATAGAGGGAGTCACGTGTGTCTGAAGGGTGTGTCATATTCCTACTGGTGGAAGGTTGTCGCATGATGATTTACATGCAAGACACAGTTAAACCATGATAATCGTTAGGTACATGGGAGTGCAAAGCTTTTGGTATACAAAAAATTGTTTGTGTATAGATGGCAGCACTGAAGGAGAATAGCTATATATGTGAGAAGAGGTAATGTACTGCATTAGAGACATGAACCAATCAGTTTGCAATGTGAACACTTTGCTTGTTCTGCAGCTTTAAGGCTATGAACATTTTTCATAATTCTTCTTAATGGTAGTGTAAATATGGTTTTGTTTTATTATTTATGTGGAAATAAATGTAAATATTTCAGGCTCATACAATATCTAACTTTAAGATTACTTAATATCACACTAATAGTTTACATCACAATAAAAAGTTTATGATATAATACTTTAAGCAGTCTCAATTATCTAAGAAAATAATAACATTGTAGTGTATATTATACTAAAATACCATTAACTGTTTGAATGCACATTTTCCAGGTTTGAACTGATAGTTTTTTCTGGTCTTTAACATTGCTTTGCATTAATCTCCATATTTTTCAGTTCCCAGATTATAATGATTATATAGCATATTTGTGTCCAATCCCTTTCTTTGAGAAGAAAGAAAAGAATTATCAACTTTATATATATATATATCACATATATATATATTTTACATTCACATAACTACATGTTACTAAATCACTCTGGCCAAAAATACCACCCATTATTATGCATGCCCTAACAATAAAAAGGTATGATAGATACAATTACACAAAAAAACATAATACCTCACCTCGGTCATGCATAGCTAGGAATACATTAGAAGAAACCAAAGTCCGGTATAACCAACATGGAATGGGTTTTCCTGCCCAGTCTTCACTCTCTTCAAACTCTTGTCGACATGGAGCATGAGGGTCTGGTTCAGCTAGAATGTAGCGGAAGCCATCGTTATTGAAGGGGTGTTCCAAAGGAAAACCATGAGGAGGGAGTTTGGGTATAACCAAGTCACTGAAATAATAAGTCATATAAAGTTACATTTAAAAATAACTTTCATATTAAAAAATTTACATACATTTTATTGCTCACTTTCATTACCAATTCCAGAGAATAACTGGATTAATGTATTTTAGTCTATACACATTCAGGTTCTATCAACATTACCTACTCTAATAATCCTATTCTTTTTAAGAGTAATCCATAATACAAAACAAATTGAAGAAAATTTATGTTGCTCTGAAACAGATATAATTTAACACATAAATACCTTCATAATTCACAAACAAATGGAACTAAAAGAAATATTTACAGAAACTACAAAACAAACTCTTAAACCTATACATTTACTATTACATGATAGTCTAAATATTGCTCTACCCAAACACGTTTACATTTTTTATCACTATTTTCAAAGCTGTATTTCATTAGTAAATAATCATACCACTTGATGTGGCAACATAACAAGGCCTGTACAAAAACTAAAGGAAACGTTTTTGTTATTAAGCACAAAGCTACACAAGAAAACATTTCAAAATCAAGAAACAGATAATATATTTTCAAGGAGTGAGAGGTTCTTAGCAAAAATAAAGTTATTAGGTTATTTTGTTACATGAAAAACTCTTTGAAGCTGTGAAGAAATATAAATGTAAACTTTTTTCCTTTGTTTGGAATTAAGCACAAAGCTACACAATGGGCTATCTGTGCTCTGCCCACCACGGGTATTGAAACCCTGTTTCTAGCGTTGTAAGTCCGCCGACATACCACTGTGCCAATCTATGTGTCGATCTTAACCATTTTGAGTTAAAACTGTTGAAATATACTTAAAATTGGCATATAAAACTTTAAAATTTGAGTCTTAAAAATTTATCAAGTGGTGAAAAAAAATATGAAAAGCCCTAGGAAACCCATTCTTCAGAATTCAGGTAAAATAATTTGTAATTAAGTTACTTTAATCCTAAGCTTTATACAAGAAAATGTACTATAATTCCAACACAGTTGCACTGTTTAAAATTTAGAAACAATGACTTATTCATTTATCTTTCATCTGTTGCAACAATAGAGTGTACACTTTTCCAGACTTTTTATTCCTGACAATTCAGTTTGTTTTAAATTTTTATAATCTTGTTTATGACAATGTCAGGAGCCTTAATTGTTATAACTATGACTTTGTAACCAACCAGAAGAAACAAGTAATTATAAATCATTTTATTTCTTAGAAAAATGGGCATTAGCAAAAGTAAAAACCTAGTATTTTTTGGATATTCTTGAAGTAGCCTTAATTTAAAGTCAAACAACATAAAAATTTGAATAATATTACTTCATTCTGTAAAATAAAACTTTTGACAGTTATAATATAATCTTACAAAATTTGAAAATCATTAGGGAATAGATAAGAATAAAACTAGAAAGTCTATTCAGATGATATAGACTTATCATGTTAACTAGTAACAACAATGTTAACTTCTGCACACTAGCTGTAATAATGTTTTAGAATGATGGTATGATACCATTTAACTTTTTTAGTTAATCTATGTTATCTATGTTACTCAAAAAAAATGTCAGTATTTTTTATAAGAGAGAAGAGACTTCTACTATAATAATATAGTATTTTGGAATAAACAATGTTGAATATATAGTCCTAAACCATTTGAGTCGACAGACAACCAGTAAGGATAGAAAGAGAGAGGTAGGAGGTCTCTGGAAAAGGAGTGGTACCAGGGTGGGGACAGAGATGGTAGGGACACTGAAGGGAAAAGATCCATGACAAGGAACACCAAACAGCCAAAATAGAACACAGGAGCCAATCTGGGTCCAAACAATAAGAAAGGTGAGACAGAAGGAAGGGAGATAGGAGAGAAAATAAGGTTATCTTCTAAAGTAGTACAACTCTGAGGAAGGAAAGATCAGTCCAGGGAGAGGAATATTCAAGTGCAATAGAAGAGGGGATGAGAAGCATCTATAGCATAGACATCTGAAAGACAGTAACCAAAGGTGAGAAGGAAGAGGAAATAATTTTGGACAGAAAGATAGTACAAAAAGCAAGAATCTAATGACTCCAAGTGAATGTGCAAGACTGTGCAAACCCCACTAAGGCCTTAGTTAGGTATGGGAGTCAGGTGAAGAGGACAGAGAAAAATGAAGGAGCAGAACAGAGTGGAGAGAACAGGGGAAGAAGCACCTTGTAGTACTGGGAAAGGCAAAAAGCCATCCAACAACTAGTAAAGGCAGAGACCAACAAACCGTGGATGTAGAGCCAGGTAAATAGGCTGATGTATGATGGCAAGGAGTGGCAGATGGACCAATGGACAAACGACCATCCATTGTCAGTGATAGAAAAACACAGTGGAAGAGCAATAGGAATGTGACAAGAAGAATGCCACATAATTGGAAATTGTGTTCTGGTGGGCAATGGATCAAGCAAATCCCACACATGAAAATGGGGGGAAGATATCCCTTGATGAAAAAGGTATGCATGAGGGTAAAGCATGAGAGAGGGGATATTGAAAAGAGAAATGCTAAGTGGACCAAGGGTGATTTTGTCAAAGAGATGCCAACAAGAGGACCCGAAAAGGAGTCCCATATAAAGGTGAGGATTCGATGGAGAAGACAATGAGTGGAGTAGGCATATAAAAAGAGGTGGGACCAGGCCTGATTGAGAGTACAGGAAACCAGAAGAGAAGAGGCGTGTCGTTCAGAAGGGTGCCTATGAGGGGCATGCCCTTATTGAGACATATCTCTGGAAAAGTGCTTGATTTATGGCATTTGGATGCATCAACATGTTCAATCTTCTTGCTGTTTGTCAGGCATGTTCCCATTCCTACTCCTACTGGTAGATCACTTGGTTATGTTCCACCCAGTCTTTTCCATGGTCGTTTCTTACACAAACTGTCATAGTCATTTGCTTGGAGGTAAGAACTTGGTAGCAGAATGCCTCTCTTGCCAATCCACATTCTACTAGTGGAGTGGTCTCTACACTCTAGGTCTTTCTTTGGGTTTGCTCTTCAATGAAAGGAGAGAAGATAGATCCAGTTTGAAAATCAGAAAGAGAATGCCAGAAGTAGCACGGGCACAGTCCAGTCACCATGAAAATTCCTCAAAGAGAGGATCACAAATGAGGACAATGGAACCCAAGAAAGGACCCCATGGACTTGCAAGGTAAATGGAGGAGGCACATGCATGCAAGCTCCAAAGGAATGAGGGATTCCAGAATTCCCAAATGCAAAAAAAACCTCTTGCACAAGAAGAGAATGAGAAGCATAGATACACCATAGCTAACAGATGAAGAGGAGAGAGCTGAACTCGACTGAGATAAAAGATGAAGAAAATGCCCAAAGGTAACAAATATTGAAAAGGCAGGAGAAAGGACTTTGATTTCATGACAAACCCTCCCAACCAAAAAGTCTCCAGTAAAAGAAGGGAGGTGTGAGAACAAGATATCATCCAAGAATGGGCCAACAGAAGTCAACTGTCAAAAAATTGGGGAGTATCAGCCCAGAGCCATGAATATGGCAAGTGAAGACCATCACAAAACCATTGAATTCAAAATGGACCACTAATATGCCAAAAGGTAGAGCAGGAAATGTGAAGACATAAAATTGAAGAATGAAATGTAGAAAACATAAAGAGGATGAGTCAAGGGCAATATGTAGGAAGATGTCTGACCCATCAACCATGGCCAACTACAGACCAGGTGAAAAACACCATAGAGTGCATTGGAGGGAGGAAAAAAGGAAAGAGAAGAGATACTAAAGTGGAGAAATGAAAAACGACTGTTAGAAGAAATAACACCAACAACAGAAGAAGAGATTTTGACTCAAAAGGTCATGTGTGTTTGATAGTCACTTATAAAAAGAGCAATGAATCATACTTCAGGGATATACTGATCTAGACCAGGCAAGATAGAAGAACACCTGGGAAATTAATAAGGACTCAAGCCATATAACTTCAGTATAGGTGTCATCAGGGAGAAATTAACACCACTGAAGACATCTGGTCAAAGAAAAGGAGTACAATGAATACTATGTACACAAGAAGGAAAGGAGGAGAAAGAAGTAAAGTAAAGAGGAATGTAACCTGACCAAACATCAGGTGAACAAAGTAAAAAGGGATAGAGCAGAAGAAGTGGAACAGGCTAAGCTAGCAAAGAGAAGTGAATGAATGTCTACAGAAACCCCATATGAAGCATGATTAAGTGCCTCAGACAAAAAGCAGAGGTAGGAAAGGGAATACAGGAGGGTAGTAAGAAAAAGACTAAAATGCAAAATTGGGGAAACAGAGAAGAAATAGAAGGTAAAGGGCCCAATCCCCAAGTTGGTCAAATATATGCCAAGGACAGGGAATCGAAAAAAAAAGAAAAAGTCTACTAGTCAGGACAAAAAGAGTCGTAAATGTGAGGGAGACAAGGCATTTGAGTGTACAAGAGGAGCTATTAAGAGAAAGGAAACAGTGTAAACCCTAACAACAAGAAAGAAGGAAAGACAAAGTAAACCCAAAAATTGAAGATCATGGAGTAAAAAATAAGAAAAAAGAAAGAATACAGACAAAGATAAGGGAAAAAAATTACGTGAGAATAAAATCCAGAAAGAGACAAGAAGGTTAATGTCATTTCCAAAGCTACTACCCCAAGCAAATCATGATAAAGTTGTAGTCCACTAGATCATTCTCAACTGAGAGGAAAGAATTTCGGCCGACATGACAGGAGTAGGAGGCGCAGTTAACAAGTCTTCAGAAGCCATAGTTTAAATAAGACTTGTGTGTAAATAACATCACTCACACATGACAAAGTATATTTCATCATCATTTGAGAATTCAAGATAAAAATTAAAGCTTTTGAAACAAAAGCCAAAGAAAACAAAAATCAAAGTTTCATTAACAATGCAAATCTCAACAAATTGAATTCAGATGAGAAACTTAAACACATCTGTTCAAAACAATGCTAGGGAGAAAAATGTAGTTATTACCACAAGTACAAGTGCATTGGGGAGGGGGGGGGGTTATTGTCGCATGATGACATCATTATGCACCAACACAGTTCATGTTAAAAGATGTGAAATTAGGTGGGAGTTGCCTCAAGTTTAGTGGACAGTTTGTTTGTTTTTGAATTTCATGCAAAGCTACACGAGGGCTATCTGCACTAGCAGTCCCTAATTTAGCAGTGTAAGATTAGAAAAAAGGCAGCTAGTCATCACCATCCACCGCCAACTCTTGGGCTACTCTTTTACCAACAAATAGTGGATTGACCATCACATTATAATGCCCCCATGGCTGAAAGGGTGAGCATGTTTGGTGGGATGGGGAATCGAACCCGTGACTCTCAGATTGTGAGTTGAGTGCCCAAACCACCTGGCCATGTCAGACCCTCTTGGACAGATTCATGAAGAAAATAGCTAATCTATGTGGAGAGGTGAGCTATCATCATGGAAGGAAAGCTTTTATGGTACCCATAAACTCCTCCCCTAAATCCTCCCCTTTTACAACGTTAAATAATACAGTTATACAACTATAAGTTAGAAACATAACTTAATGTAAAAAAAGTAAATATACACTTCATTTAACACTTATGTAGCCAGAAAATTTATGGAAGGTGCTACTAACCAGTTTCCTTCCCTCTAATGAACAGTTAAAAAATAATATCAGTGCCAGACAGCTTTAAAATAGATGGCGTTGCGATGGGCTCCTCAATAGGTCCAACTTTAGCTAATGCATTTCTCTCTCATTACGAACAGCCTTAAAAGCTGCACAATAACAAAGGCAGGGTAAGCAATCTTAGTGGCAATGAGAGTCAAACGCAACACCCTCAAATCCCAACCCCAACTCATTATATAGATTTGTACTTAACAATAAATAAACATAATTGATTACTTGGACAGTTAGAATAACCTAAATCAGTAAATAATCAAAAACTCTAATTTCATTTAGTTGATTATTTTTGTTAAAATGGATTTAATAGTAATTTCAATTAATAAAGTGGTGGAATAATGAAAAATGATAATAATCACAACAACTAATTTTGATTAGTTAATTATTTTCTTGGTAACTGATTTATCCTAATTTCGATTAATTGGTTGTTGGGTGTTTGAGCTTGCATAATTTATGAATAACTGTAATTTTCTAGTAATGTTTTGTGTTTTAGTAATGTCATCTGTGAATATTCTGTCTAGCTAATTTAGTGTGTGGTTAGGTTTAGTAATTGATGCAGTTCTTTATTTTTAAAAACAATTGTAAGGTAATCTAAATACTGCTAACAAGCTAGAAATCTGTTAGAATTTGATTGTAATAATCACTTACATTATTACAGTACTAGAGCTGTGTGGTTTAAACTTTATGAGCAGCAATTGACTCGATTAATATCTCGAAAACTAATCAATCAATTAAAATTATTATTATAATTATTGATCATAATTTCATAAACATGTCATGAAAACAATCAAGTAATTGCAACTAGTGTTTCCAAGCATTACTGTTCTTAAGTACTAGAAACCTTCCAGTAGCTATGACTGGATTTTATTTTCTTACAGTTACCTTTTGGCTTTCTTTTCCTTAGCTGTAGATATTCCATCCACAGGAAACTTTCTTTTGGCACCTCTTCCTTTTCCACCAAAAAAACCACTTACAGCTTAAAACAAAAGAAAGTATAAATATCAATCTTGATAACAAATACAGAAAACAAATATAATTAAATTACTGGTTCTTCAAATCATCTGGGATTTTTAAGATATTATTTCTGATATACAATGTTCTTATCTACTATAAATTTCCATAGATTATTAGTAGTCCTCAAACCATTATTCTCCATGATAGCATAATAATTAATGAAAAATGTTAAATATTTAAAGTATTTATTTAACTGCACTTTTTGTGAACCTGGATGTGAGGATAGCCATGAGTACTTCCAGTAGAATTTAATACCTATATACTTTACATAACTGGCTTGGTTTGGTTGTTATTATAGAATGAAGATGTATGAGTAAATGGTTACATTGTCTACAGAGCAGTCTGATTTACTGCAATTTAACCAAATCTGTAAATGGCTAATTAACTCAAAAACAATATAAAAAAGTACAGATTTTTTTTATAAAAACTCAAAATCCTGTACATTTAAAGTCAGTTAGATATCATATTTCAAAGTAACTTACAAATAAACCCAAACATAATAAATGGATTAGTTTGGTCTTCTACAGGGAAAATGGTTCATAAACTCAAAAGTCCATGGACAGGTTTATTGTGATATTTGCTGATGTACTTACATTTTTCAAAATTATTGATCATCAGAATGATATGGAGACATGGACATCATTGATGTGCTGAGGCTCTGAAGTTGTTTTAACATAATATACTCAATCTCTGTAGGCTGTTTGGTAGAAGGTTAACTACGTAGTTAACCTACATATTGTAGGAGTGGATTTTATACATGTAATTCATTTTAGTTTTTGTCTTGTAGCTGCAAAAATATGCTTTGAACTTTGGGCCATGGATGCTTTTTTAGAGTGATGGTTAAATCCCACAATTTGATTAGAGTTGCCCATCATGATAAATCCTATTCAGTATCCAAGTTACATGGAGTATGGATTATGTTTTCATACAAAGTCTCTCCAGCCTTCCAGTCCATTGCAAAATGCTCTGTCAAAAGGTTGTCTAGTCAAAAGCAAACCATTTCTCCTTGGCTGCTTTTCATAAGCCATCTAGTGTACAAGACAATGGTTTCTTAGCACCTATTTCAACAGTTTGATTGCACAGAAATCTATAATCTAGAAGCTCTGCATCCAGTGATTTGACCAACATTTTTTCATATGGAACAGCTTGAATACTCATTTCATTCTGCAGCTGCTTGAGGTACACAACGATTAAACTAGGAGTCATGCAAACGAGTTTTATTTTCCCCTATGGCAAAATTCATGTTATCTTAATTTTTCAGCTCATCCAGCCATCTGCTGTATCAAAGTCCACAAATAATATCATCACACTTGGTTTCCAAACTCTCAACATAAGCAATCAAATCACCAAGACACTAAATGTTTATTTATCCATATCCTCCCAACTTGGCATGCATAGTATTGGCATAAGCCAATCAGCATGCTTACAAGAATATGTCAATACCAATTATACACACATCTGATGTTATTGGTAGTTTGTGTCAAAACATAAATGCAAAATTTGACCATATATTATATTGATAGACATAACTGGAATAATTATCATCAATGGATTATGGAAGAGTGTTAATGATGGCTGGGAAAGGGTGTTACATGTCTTTTTCAGCATACAGGTTGCTGTATTTTTGACTGGATTGTTTGTCATGGCAAGTAGTTGTTAATTATGCAAGGTATGTACCATAAAGCAATATCATTTTAAATTATCTTTATGTATTAAATAATAAATATAATTGTATTTTTAAGCATGCAATCAAATCAAACTTATATATTGCAGCCCATAATAGTATTCTTCATCTGCTCAGAATGTCTTCAGCAAATTGGTTAGGTTTATCACCTTCAGAAAACTCTGAATCAAATTCTGGCCAGAAACCAGAGGCCAATGAAAAATCAGAGAATGAATGCTGAACCAATTTCCAAAATTTTGAATCAGAATGACTTCGGTTGATACGTGAAAGATACTAAGGGATTTTGGCATTACCCAAATTGTAAAGATGCAGAAAAAATCAATCAATTGTACTTAGACTATAAATTATGGCCAGCATTCAAAATGTAAGTTAAAAAATCAAAAAAGAAAATAGCAGTGAACTTAAAAAATTGTTTTATATCAGGTTGAATGAAGATCAATTATTTTGTTGATTAAAATTGCAAAAAATAAAAATAAATAAAATGGTTTTCTTAGAATCTGATGAAAAACATTTTCAATTTAAAAAAAAACACAATCATCATTATTTAATACATCAAATTGCATACAACATTAAACTATGTATATGGACTTTTTCTTCTGGGAAGTACAGTAGGAAGTCATGGAATGTTCATGAAATGAAAGGGTAAATCACAGATGCATTTACAGGGCTTGATGGACAGATAAACTTGTATCAGAAAGTTTGCAGAAGTGTGACAGGCAGACTCCAGGATTGTATGAACAGCAACAGGTTTCAATTTGAACACCTGCAGGATTAACTTGGGAATAACTTTCACATAATTCCATTTCATGTGTAAAGTGCTGTTAAATAAATTATTATTATCAACTGTATACTTTATTTTAATTACATTAAATACATTATCAATTATCAACTGTACACATACTTTTGGGCCATCCTGTATATATAGTAAGCTGTACATAATGAACATTGCATATATATTTATCAAGCAGATAATATTATTCTTAAAGTTCTGGAAACATATGTTACAAAGTTTAAGATTTATACTAACAAACATGTTGTGCCTGCAAATATTTTCTCTACTCTTTTTCACAAAAAAATATTTTTGAAAATAGAAATTCAAAGCCAGTAAAAATTTGAAATTTATTATCCTTTTGGGTGAAATATTACTGTTTGTCAAGTTAGTTGAAAATGTACTATATACATACATACCATTATACTGTATTACAGTATCTGTCAAGATTTAAACTGGAACACACATTGTTAAACAGGTTACTTATAAATAAATGTATTTACATAATACTTTCAATTAACTATTAACAGCTTTTTACCATTCTGTGAGGATAAAAGGTCCATATTTTTTGACTGTCCAGGTTTCATGGGAGTTTCATAACTAGGAGCAATCTTTCTTATGTCCTACAATACAAAAAGAAATAAAATTCTAATGATGAAGATAAAAATATGGGTTAGTTTCTAATACCTCCATACAAAAGTTCAGTATTTTTGTTATTTACTTAATTTAAATCAATGTATACTCTAATACACTGTTTTAGTGTACTTGTAAAATAATGTTGTTTTGTAACACAGCATGACTGTATTGTAAATGAATATGTTATGTAACTATATAGATCAAAACTAAACTTAAAAATTAATGAAGCTAATTCTACATAACAAACTGACTGGAAGTATTTAATGTCATAATCGGTACACAAGAACACTAAAACCTATAATAATCAGAATGAAATGAATCATCACTTGGACACCCTCACTATGTTCAATAACTTATGTTATAATTCCAAAAGTATCTCGTGACATTTGGCCAGCTTCAGAGATTTAAGTTAGGCCTAAATAAATAAACTGTAATATGTAAATTTTTAAAAACTATTATGGTCAATAATATGAAAGAAATAACTTTAAAACAAATAAAGTATAAACTTACAGCAGTATTTGAAGAATTTAGATGATGATGATTGAATTTCATTCATAATTTGATAAAAGTTTTTGGAAATCTGAATAAAGTTACTAGTCAAACATATCTACACTCTGTAATCAATGCAGTTTACACCCAAAAAAAATGTTGGTTTAGATTTATTTCACACAGAACAGCAAGATATTTTTTGCTCTGAAAAAACTAACAATTCTTCTACTATCAGAGTTTATTTACAAGTAGAACTCAGGGTCAGTGGCTTTACATTGTAAACAAAAGTACTAATTCTTGCTAATATTGGATTCACTCTGAGTGAATGGTTGTCCACTGAATTAAGCACAGTAGCATTTACAACCTAGAAAACACAACACAGCTATGCATAATATAATTCTGCAAAACTCATAATGGCATCAGACTAGAAAGCCTTAGTTTTCACTGTTTCCTGATAATGTAAGCCAGTATTTTAAAGTTGGTGATTATCCTTTGGCTAATTTTTAATCTTACTGAATAAAATATTAATTGATCAACTTGAAATAAGTCTCTTTATTTATTCCACCTTAAAATGATATTTAACTATCTTATACAAAAAATAAATATATGATGAGGCATAACAATATAATTCATCAGAACAAATTAAAATAACAGAAAGCAAGACATGTTGGAAGGAACAGTTTAATGGAAATTAACTAGAGATATGACTGTTTTTATTTTTACAAATAAACCAAATTCTTGTTTGATTAAACATCATTAAACATATTCATGTCTCTCCTATAAATAATCAAATACAGTATTTAAACTGACATTTGGTCATTTCATTATCAACATCCAACCTAAATTATTTGAAGTCATTCAGTTGGGAGACAAGATACATAAAATTGAACATTTGACAATATACTAAATTGAAATAGAAAACAAAGAACTCAGTGGGTGTTCTAAATCAAATGTGAGAACATAAATATTTTGTTTGTAATAGTTTGTAATTCGTTGATGTCAAGGCTATCAAACATTGTGTTTGCAATCCATTGATGTTGAGGCTATGGAGATTTCTAGAAGGCCTAAGTGATAGATGTATAAATAGCTGCGACCAGACAAGTGGAAACAGAGAGTAAAAGTAAAGTCCCGTGAAAGAGAACTTTGGTCAGAGAAAAGTTAAAAAACATAAATTTAACCATCATGAGAGTGAATGGCTTAAAGATTAATATGTTAAGGTGAGATTAACAGTTTGATAGGGACAAGGAGAATAACTTGTCTTGTCAAAGGGTGTTCTAAACTGAACCTGCTTGTGTGGACTTTGACAGAAAGAAGACAATTATTGAAAGTTCAGGATACAACTGTGGTAATCCATAAAGCAACATAAGTGAATTATTCACTGATACTATTGTGATAAAAGTAGAAAATAATAGTTTGGCTTGTCAACTGGATTCTAAAGCAACTGAATTAGCCTAAGTGGACTTTTGATAAGAAAAAGAGAACTGTATAGTGTTCAAGATACAACTGTGATTTCCATAATGTAAAGAATTTTGCACATAAATGGAGTGCATGCTGTCCATTTATTGTTCGAATTTATCACTAACAAGTCACAGACACCTACTGTAGAAGAATCCTTAACACCCATATACATATACTTAAAAAGTTCTGACACTAACTACAGACATCTAAACTACAAGTACTTAAGCATTAGTCAGAAAAAATGTGCAGTATTTGTCACTCAGACACAATGATGCACTAAAACAATTTAGCCTGAAAAGAGTGTTGCTACGGAAAAAGCACACAGGAAAATAAAAAGTAGGTAAATAAAGTATGACAATTTGATAATCAAACATCTTTTGAAAGTAGACCTTCCTTCATGAAGTCACCTGTGATGATAATAAGACCATTATTATTTTTTTTATTAACTATTCAGCAAGCAAAATATTAAGCAAGAACCAGCCTAATCAGAAATGTCTGGAAATTATATTAACTCAAATGTCTGGGTGAGTCAGTTTGATGTACCTGTTGTATGGTTTGCTTTATTTCATTGCAAAAACAAAATACAAGATGAAATAGTTTGAAACTTAAGAACTTTCTACAGATTTCACACCTTCTGCTAACAGAATATATCTATATTTGATATTTGTATGAATTTGCAGCTTTGAAAATACAAAAAGATTTCACTGTGATATACATTATTTTAAGAAACAATTAAAAATTGTTACCTTTGTTATAACTTAATTACTAATTTTTATGTCTTCCTACATTCTTCTAAAACTTTCCTATAAAGTTTTTATATTAGAAAAACTGTAAATTTTATCTTTGTTTTGATTCAAAGAACACCATACAGTTTCACTGAGTTTACAATCACTGGTGTACAATTAAAGTAACTTATTTACCATACCAAAATAACAAGCAAGCTGAATCTTTTTAAATTCTTATTAAGAAAATTTCATTCATTTAATATAAGTAATAAGCTTTGAACCCATTTTCTATATATTTAAATGTATTTTACTTGTATGTTTCTTCAGTGATTTTCTTCACCCTTTCAAGCACTTGCAAACTGATAAGGCCTAATGTAAACACAGCCTAAGATGCAATATTTTCAGCAAAAAAACATGATATGCTTGAGGACAAAATGATTTAACTAAGCCTCTCTCAACTTCTTCCAGAAAAAATATTAATTTTTCCTATCATGATGCAACATAATATAAAATTATAAACAAGTTTTTGCGAGCTTAAAAAATTAAAACTGTGGTAAAGTTGTTAACAAACATCTTTTCTTCTAGCAATGTATCACAAAGCTTAACTTTTACCACTTTATTCCAATCTCTACAAAAATATCCACTGAAGTAGAAGCCATAATGGCATATACAGTTGAAAAGAACAGTAAAAAGAGATTTCCTAGTGTGTTTAGGACTCCTCAAAGCTGAGATATAGGGAATCACATCACCCCATTACAACCAAAGTTGAGAAACAGTGATTGCCTAAAATTGATAAATCTACATTTGTACTACAGTTACAAGGTGAAATAAGCACAACTTTGGGAAGTATTGAATGAAATATTATGTTCAGAGTGCAATGAAATCAACCAAAGATCAACATTTGGATTTTATTTTTTTACATTTTTATGTATAAAATTAAACATAAAACTTATTTTATGAAATAAATTTCAACTATAAAGTAGTTTTATAAATGCATGGGTGAAAAAACTACAAGTATATTTTTTATAATTATCTTTATTCAGTGGTCCAATTTGCTCTTGAGATGGAATGGACACATCCATTTCTGTTTGCTGGATAACCAGGGTCAATACACAAACATTTTTTAAAACTTTCTGGCAAACTCACTGCGATCTTTCCCCACTTTTTTCAACTTATGAAAGCATCTAAACTCCACTAACTTATAGATGAACATACAAAAAATAAAAACATAAAAAAGCTATACACTGAATACCAGACACATCTAACACATGCACACAAAGAAATAAACTGTGTATTAACTGCTCTTCTACCAAAGCTTTTGTTGGGTCATGTAAATAATTTGCATCTAGGATACAATAATACACTAAAATTTGATGTCAGAGCATCATAAAACCATTTACCTGGATGGTATAATTTTCCTAAATTGAAAATGTATTTCCAATAACACTTACCTCCTCTCACACTTATAGCTATTACATGACCACCAGGGTGTCTTCCTTTGCCCATCTAAGCATTGGTCTGATTTTTTCTCACTGCTCCAGTCTTTTATACCCCACTAAATTGCCCTTGGCAATATTTATCTCGTGACACTCTCCACCTATTCCAATGCACTCTCTATCCAGGTACAGTATATAAGCACCTCATTAAGATAATGTTATCACTTTTTCAAAACTAACTTAATCCCAGTCTCTAATACCAGCTCTCAATTGGAAAAAAGGGCAGGAGAGTATGAACAGAAGTAAGTATTATTGGAAATAAAATTTCAATTTAGGAAAATGTTAACTTCTGAAACATACTTACTTCCACTCTCACTTATAGCTAGAATCCCACACTGATAAAGTGAAAGGGCCAGTGAGGGCATTATCCATAAAGAAACAAGTCTGCATAGATTGTCACCCTACTGGGGGGAACTGCACTATATCCAGAACAGGTACGCTCTTCACCCAGAACTTAATTCCTGTATCATGAATAACATTTTACATGAGTTATCATCACTATAAGTCATGCCCCAACCAGATAGCCAAGGTTCCACTACTCGAGGTTCGAATTAAGGAGTCGTGATCCCTATATCCCACATTGGTGGCTAGGGCAATTGGACCACAAACGTTTTATATATATATATATATATATATATACTTATGAGTCGGTCAAAACTTGTAGCAAAAGAATGATGCATTCCAAGCCATTGGAATCATGATGAGAAAGTGGACAAAAGAAAGGCAACACCCAAGGTTCGGAATTACGGGATTTTGTATCCCTTACTCAACCAAAGGAAACAAAACTCATCCAGTCTAGAATTATGAACACTCATCTTCACACCCCAACTTCATGAGCAAGGTACATCCCAGGAGGTGGAACAACTGTGCTCAACCAAGGACCCAGGATGGGACCACTCTGTGTTCAAAATTACGAGGAGACAGTGGACCCTCTTCCATGAACAACGTACTGAATCAACATTAGTCTAAAAAAGGCCATGCACACCCCAACTGGATAACTGAGCATCAAATCTGAACTAGTATTATGAGTAGGCTCCCACATAAGCTGGTGCCTTTTCTACAAACATGTGGGAAAAAAAAACATTCAGCAGGGTCCTC
>NW_013666090.1:22350-45978 GCF_000517525.1 Limulus polyphemus
GGTTGTTATGGGACATCTCATTTCTACAACCTGTATAAAGTATATTGAATTAGTGGTTGCTAGTGCAGAATTGGTTTGATAAAAGCACACCTGCTTGGGCAACACTCGCCACAGAGTGGGATCCTGTGAAAACAAAATAAGGGACCCTGAAAGCTAACAATGAAAATACTCACCCCCTCTGTATAATCTGGCAGAAGTGATTAAGATAGCTACAGGGGGTAGGCAAGAACCCTCAGATGAAGAGACTGCCAGATCATGCAAATAATGAAAGATAAAAGTATTGGGGGAGGTCCACATACCAGTCCGCACAATAGCCTCCAGTGAGCAATTCCACCGGACTGCTAAGGACATAAAAATGGGACAAATCTGATTAGACATGACTCCCAGAAGATTCCTCGTCTTCAAAAAGAACCCAGAACAAAAAGTTGTTATCTAGCATCTCTAAAGGAATTAGTGCAAGCAACAAAACCTTCAAAACCCTCACTGAACATAAAAATGATCAAAATGTGATGGAACAAAGAAGTAAGAAATAGTGATCAAATAAATCAGTAATAACGATTTATCCTCTTCCCTGTCTGACAGTGTGTTGGATAAGAAGAACCGGTCTGAGGACGTAGAGAGAATGTGATCTGTGGACAAACAGTGCAAATCACCCTGACTGGTGATGTCTGTAGGTCAGCAGCCATGAAAAATAAACCTTCAAGTAAAGGGGATACATGGCATATAAAAGTCGGGTCACAAACAAATTTTGAGAAAGCACATGTAATGTAACCTTAAAATACCTGTTAGATAACTGGAATGGTCACTTGGGACCAAGATCCCAAAGTGACTTTAGGAATCCGGAGAAGACTAGGAACTTGAATGGTAGTCGATAAGGCCACCTTATATAAGGTGATTGCGGAAGATGCAAAATGTCTACCAAAAAGCCAGGTCAAAAATCGAGTTATGGTTGGCACTTCTTATCAAAATGGGTTCAACCTCCTCTCAATACACCATTACCGATATGCGTACCATTTATGTTGAGAAATGTTCATCTCAGAACTAAGTAAAAACTAAGAAAAAGAACCATCCGTGCAGTGGGAAAAAGAGTTGGGTGACCTATTCAATAGCATTGAGTTGGATGGGAGACAGCTGAGCCCAACTGAGAGATGAGATGAAAAAAAAAATACCTAGACTCATAACATATGGAATTGGAACAAGAATAGAAGTCTCAGCCCTAAAAATGATGCCTGGCTTCATTGTTTCTGAAAGTAGAATCAGGATGTTATGGTCTGACAATTTATAAGATTGTCAGCAGTAACCAGTCGTCCATGTAACAGTGTGATGCAATGGAGGTGATGAGAAAAACTTGTATAATACCATAGAACCTGATGTGAATCCGAAGGTAAAAATCCAGAACTGCAGTACCTGACCCTTGTGCATAACAAATACCAATAGTGGTGGAACTCCATCACTATGGCAATGTGCAGATAGTAGTTGAATACATCAAACTTGGACATCTACAATCCCAGTAAAAAATTTCAACTCAGATTGAAGAATGAATAACTTGTTAACCTTGGAAAATCTATGCATTGATATAGAGGAAAAAGATCAATGACTGAACGTCAATCTCCTGTTTGCATAGGCCCAACAACCAACAGGAATATGACCAACCAAACTCTGATAGCTCTAGAATTATGTTCCAAATCCCAATGATCTGTGGGAGACGGAAACCCTACGGGTATGGTGGATAATAGTGGTGAATATGTGAATTGAATGACTAGTCCTGACTCAAGAACCTGCAGTGGTTAAGGTTACCATACGTCCAGAAATTCTCAGATCCAAGCCCTATAGACCCTAAATGTATACAATAATCACTGACGCAGCTGGCAGCAACCCAGCCAAGCAGAGGAAACCATGAATATAGACAGAATCTATTCTTGGTACCAATGTACCAGGGGCTGATGTTGGAGGTCAGGACCCATGAATAGGGGCAAAACCATTACCCCCTTTAGAAGACGATAAAATTCAGGACTCCAATGACAACAGGGAGAAATGTTGGTATGTCTCAGTTTTTGCTTAGTCCCGAGATGAACATTTCTCAACAGAAATGGTATGCATATTGGTAATGGTGTATTGAGAGGAGGTTGAACCCATTTCGATGAGAAGTGCATGCTAACAAGGGATCCAGCTTAACATCAATGAAGTTGGTGATCCTGAGTCTTCCAACAAATTGAAAGGAAAACAAAATGTTGGATTTTAGAGTTGTAAGTCCATAGACTTACCCTGTCCCATCAGGAGACATTGATATATTCTGATTAACCACAAACACCGCCTTACAACCTCAAAATCTTAAATTTATCAAACTCAAACAATTTAGATATTTAAAAAAATCACTTATTGAAAATAAACTGTATTGGTTACATATAAACTGATCTTTACCAAGAGCATGTTTAGTAAAAATATTAATTATCCTGACCTCATGCCACTCTGACAGGTCACTCATAAATCTTGTCAGTTTTGACTTTTTCATGATTTACAAGGTAAATAAAAAATTGGGAATTTAAAAACGTGCAAATAGAGATCACAAAAAAAGTAAGAAAGCTAGGCTGAAGATACTATAGGCATTATTTACTCAAACTACAAAGCCCTATTTTGGCTCCATGCTGTTACCTAGATTTGGTAGAGTATCTCCAGCCTATTTTCCTTACTTTTTTACAACTCCTATTTGCAGGTTCTTAAATTACCAATTTTATATTTATCTTGTATCATGGCTTTTTTATGTTAAACTATGGGCAAAACATTACTTGATATGGTAGCTAACTTTATACAATGATGATAAACTTTGTTAGTACCTAACTGATATGGTTAATGATGATTTATTTTAGCTATTGACTATTTGATCGCATTAGTTCAAGATGTAAAATTTTAAGCTGCAGCTGGAGATTTTCATGGAGATTTGTTTGAGAATATAGTGAGTATTTATAGTTTCTGTGTAACTAAAGGTATAATTTTTCTATACTGAAAATGTATTTCCGATAATTACCTACCTCCTCTCACATAACTAACTATTCTTATTCAGTGTTGCCCTCTATATTAAAACAATTTTTTTACACATGCCACTAGCCTTGAAACTACCACCCATCTGGAACTGACTAATTCCAACACGTATCACATGCAAATTATCATGCAACAACCCTCCACCAATAAGAGTGTGACATTGGACTCCCTCTATTCAATTCTACCAAACTATCACTTCGAGTGTTGAAAGAAAATGGAAGCACTGGTAATTATTGGGGAGGAAGTAAGTGCCTATCGGAAATATATTTTCAGTATAGGAAAATTATAACTTCCAATATAATACATACATTACCTCTTCTCACATAGATAGTTAGAATCCTACATTGAACAGATGGAGGGAATGGTGCAAAGAAAAGAAATAAGCATCTCTCAAGAGCATCAGAAGGACACTCCCCAAGGGTTCTTCACAGTTGAAGATCATACATAGGAGACAGCACCACTTCTGAACCTGGTATAGGAACCTGGGTAGGAAAGAGGATCATACTGCCGGCAAGTCGACTACAATCCAAAACCCAGGCCACCTGGAACTGACATTCATGTGAAGGTAGGAAACACGATCATACCGGTGGCAAGTCAACTACAATCCAGCCATGACCCTAGAAGGAATCTCGTACCCTCCAAATCATGAATGGGCACATGATAACAATGTGAGAAATTGATTGATCAATCCATGAACCCAACATCTGACATTGAAAAGATGTCTGTGTAACGTAAACCATCTCACAAAAATTTAAAATGACAAAAAATGCTCCAAGCACAGTAATATCCTCGGAATAATAAGAACATTGAGGGATAGCAGAGGGGGAAAAAACCACAGTAATCTGCAAGTATCTCCATCATGACTAACAATGCAGATGGAGTAACTAGAGTAGAAATAAGTGAGGGAATAGGGACATCTATAATACATGTGTAAGAACTTATGTTGATTGGTTCAGCTCTAAGTCCAAAACCAATCCAATGGAAATAGACATCCATGTGGGGGTAGGATGAGGGATCTGAATCGAAGGGGTGTACTGCAATTTTGATGGCTAACTCCCATGTTGCACAGTGGAGGACATTTCATCATATACATCAGCAGAACACCACTGCCCAACACACAAATGAATGTGTGTATATATATAATTTGTATTTCATTGACACATTCAGGAGGATGCCTGCACAGTCCACCACACCAGTGGCTTGGAACTCGAAAGTGGTAAGGACTCTCAAACTCCACTAGAAGAAAGGGGATGAGAAAGCTCAGCGGAGATTCCAGAGGAACGACAACACCTGAGGCGGTGGAATGGGTGACCAGGAAACCCTAATTTGAAAAACAGACCATACGGATTTATTCAATAAAGACATGGCAGGGATGGGCAGCTATCCCCTTCTGCTTTACCCATGTAGTTCATGGGTGAGTATGGTCCAGGATGGGCAAACTAATGAAGCAAACATATTACAAGGATAAACTCACAAGTGATCAAGTGGAACACCCCATCTCAGCAGTGTGTGTGTTTGTTTTGACCACGGAATTCATATTATGTAAGTCGACATGGTCAAACAGTGTGGATTTGAATGGTTAGAGAATACCTAGTCAGGCACCACCTGTCACAGAGCAGGATCCAGACAATAAGGACCAACAAAAAAGAGAGAAAAGGGAAAAAGTCCCCTGAAAAGGAAGAAAGGGGAAATAGAAGATAACTAAACCAGTCAAAGTCTGAAGAATGGCTACAGGCGGAATATGATAACCCAAAGATGAAGATACCGTGATCTGATGCAAATAGTAAGATATGAACATATGAGTAGTCCAAATGCCCAATTGAAGAATTTCCTCCAAGAGACGACAAAGATGAGACACAAATGAAAAGGTAAGGTGTCTGATTTGATGAGAAGACACCTGGAACAAAGTATGAGAGGAAGACGATAAAGAAGAATAAGACAATCAAATTAAAAACTGAACCCAATTGGGGAGAATGGAAGAAGAAAGATCACAAACACAGGTTGTCTGCCAAGGAATAAAGAGGCAGGAACGAGCACTACTGAAGGAAGACAAACTGGATCTGCTCACCAAGGGCCAAATAAAAACCAGGTTTGAAGACGGAGAACAGGAAGGGCTGGATGAAACACCAGTAACCAAAGTTGACAAAGAAGGGATGAAGTAAGAGGAAGAGGTAATGGAGGGGTAGTTTGGAGCTAGAGTAGCCATGGGAACCACAGTTTAGCCTGCAAGTAAGGAGAAATCAGAAGGACCTGGGTGACAAGATGATCGAAATCACCCTGTGAAGAAGGCAAATGGGAAGATAGTTTGTTTGTAGTTAAGCACAAAGCTACACAACAGGCTATCTGTGCTCTGCCCACCATGGGTATCGAAACCCAGTTTCTAGCGTTGTAAGCCCACAGATATCGCTGTGCCACTGCGGGGCATGGGAAGATAGACATACAGTATTAGTTGGTCCAATCCTGACTAAAAGCATCTACAGCCAGAACAAGAGAATGAGGGACTGGAGACCAAAACAGAGGCAATTTGGTGTTGAGGGATATGGCAAATACATCAAGGTATGAAGTACCCCACTGAATGCAAATGGAAAATAATAGGATCAAGAGACTACGACATTGGATAGACTTTGTCAGCACGTGAAAGCAAATCTGCAATAAGATTGAAAGCATCTGGAAAATTACATGCAATGTGGGCCCAAAAAAGAAGATCCAAAGTATGAAACATAGGGATCGAGAACAAGTGCCTCCCTGGTGAATGAGATAGGCAACCACTATAAAATTGTCGGACTGGATCATCACCAGACGATTCCTGAACAGATGCAGAAAATGAACCAAAGTACAACATACAGTGAGAAGCTCCAGAATGTTTATATGATAAGACCTCTCAGCTGCAGATGAACATCTCAAAGCCTCTTGTTGATCAACCCACACCCCCAGTCCTGACAGGATGCACCCATGAAAATGTATAAATCCAGATGAGGAGGAGGAAGCAGGACATCCACTGATGTGTGAATCTTGTCCAACCACCGATGCAGATTGCCGACAAGGGAAGGAAGGGAAATAGGAGCCTTCAAAGAATCCTGCACAAGATTCCACTGGTCGTGATGAGCCTGCATATATGCATGGCCTAAGGTTATAAGGGCTACCAAGAAAGATCACATCCTCAAAAGTGATAGAACCTCACCAGCTGTAATACAGGGAGCAGCAAGAGCATGGAGAACTGAAAGCTCTATCAAATGAAGTTGAAAAGGAGTAGATTGGGTCCAACTGAGATGGGTGTTGAAAAAAACACCCAAATGGACAAGATATTGGGTAGACAAAAGGTTGGACTTCTCCAATTGGATTAACCAGCCCACCTGAATCACCTCCAAGAGCAGTCGATGAGTGTGGTGGGTGGACTCCTGTTCAAAACAAACAGTAACCAATCGTCCATGTAATGATGGAAGTACAACCCTTAAGCGTGTAAGTGACAGACGAATGCTTTGAAACTGATAAACCATCCTGTGGTGAATGAACCAAAGATAGTGTCACAACTGATGAGATATCAGGATATGCAAGTAAGCATTTGCGACATCTACCTTGGTCATCCACAAACCGGGAGAAAAAGCACACCTGAGGGTGAAAAATGACTCCATGGTAAAGCAGGGTAGAAGCAGAAAATGATTGAGGCGGGACAAATCTATCACAGGCCATCAGTCTTTGGTTTTCTTGGGGACAACAAACAGCATGGAGAAAAATGATGGAAAGGTTCAATGTCCTGTTGAGATAGAAGATCTTGTACCTCCTTCGGACAGACGCTGATTGGTAATAGGATCCCAAGGCACTGGGAAGGAAATGGATACCTGAGACAAAGGAAAGAGGAGAAGGAAATGTGGGACAAGTCCCTCGAATAAAATCCAAATCCACCAGATCTATGGTGAAAGGATGCTAAAGGGGAACAAATTCAAAAAAGCGAGCTCCCACTGGACCAGAACCCATCAGGTAGTCACTGGTACTGTTGCCAAAGTGACCATCTACATTTAATAAAACAACAAGATGAGGAACCCCTTGAGGGAGGAACAGGGAGGGGTTGAGAAGGACTAGGACAGGAAACAGGAATAAGTGTCTGTCTTAGCTCCGACTGAGACAAAAATGCAGCCAAAGAGAAAAGAGTAGATGCACCGACTCCACACATGATTTCAAAGTCTCAGGGACATCACCAAAAACATACCTCCAAAGAAAAGGGGGCCATACATAAATCCCTGAGATAAAGGGGCAGTAAATGAACCTGAGACAAGGCTACATCTCTACCCAGAAGATCCCAACAAAAGAGAAACCACATGTGTAAAGCGAGAGCTGAAAACAGCAAAGGTGCCAACATGAAGGAAATTAGAGGGAGGCTCTCCCTCGAAAAACCCTCAGGATCTCTGTGGATCACTTCAGAAAGGAGATGGATAGTAGATAAAAACCATAGAAGGGAAGTAAGGGTAAGACAAAGGAGAGAAAACTGTGCTTGGGATAAACCCACAGGAAAATCAGGGACTGCCCCCACATGGGCAAAATGGACTTCAACTGCTGAGAGTCAGGAAATGGACAGTCAGCCTGATGGTATGTTAATGCAAACTGATTCATAGCCCATGGAGGGCGAGGCATGCTGGCATCCACACCCGAGAAACAAAATGCTCAGTATGAACACTAATATCTGGGGAAGGTGGGAAAATCAAATATTGAAATGAAGAGGTATCGTAACAAAGAAGGATGAGGATCATAAAAAATTGGGGAAATGAACAAAAAATGACATACATGAATAATCATGTCTAAAAATGCCATACTAGGCTTAGCTGATTCCACAGGTGGGGCATTGGAAGACACGGCAAAATGCAGCAGTGGAAAAAGGCTATCAAAATCCTCAGCTCAAATAGGTTCGGCTTGCATGGGAAAAAGTGGGACAAGTTTAGGAGAAGGAGGTTGACTAATATAACCATCAATCTCATTGCAGATAATAGCAAATAAATCCCCCACCTGCAGCCTGTGAGATAGTGCTAGTAGGAAATATGATACCCAAAGTGGTAACATTAACTTAAGAATTCATAGTTGAAATATAAAATCAAACACAAATGTTTGATGGGGAAAAAAATCTAAACTAAGAAAAAAGACTGGGAAATTAAGTTAACTAAAAAATTCTTCAACTATGTAAAGATAAAAAAATAAATGACAATGAAGAATTTCCACTTAGGAAATTAAACTATTGAAAGTCAAGGCTACGAATAATAATAATAAGAGCACAAAAAAAAAGTATTGACCCGAGTACTGCCAAACAAGTAGTGACAGTTTGGTAGAATTGAATAGAGGGAGTCACTTGCATCAAGAGAGTATGTTGCACTGTTATTGGTGGAGGTTTGTTACAGGATAATTTGCATGCAAGATGCATTGGAATCAGTCAGTTCCAGATGGGTGAGAGTTTCAAGGCTTGTGGCATGCACAAAAACGTTTTTGCATATAGAGGGCTAGAATAGCTATTTATGTTAGAAGAGGTAATGTATCGTATCATAATTTTCTATATATAATGCATAGCAATAGACATGACCCACAGTATTTTCACTGTGAAAATGAAAAATGTAGGGTATATCAATAACATCTCTGCTTTCCCAGTGGAAAAAAAGGATTAAATTATATTCTTGTAGAGGGTGTGAGGTTATAAATCAAACAAGTCACACTTTCCAAACAATAATACATTGAATATGTTGTAAATATTACTATACAAGAAAATTTTAATGATATGTCACACACTGAATTTGAACAACACGAGGAATGAGACATTTTAGGTAAAAACGTAAATACCGAAAATTAATCATCATATGAATTTATTTAGTTTAACAACTAATAAAAAAATAGAACATTAATAGTACACCAAGCTTCTTCACTAAAACTAAACAATGAACCTATATATTTTTAATAATGCAAATAAATAAAGGCATTATTAAACTATTAAGAATTTTTACCATTAGGCAAATCAATAAATGTCAACAGATCAAAAACTAGCAACATATATTCAACACGAATCTTTCTATTTAAAAATCATGTTAAATCAGTTACACTTACCACAACTTTTTATTGAATATGAATATTCCATGATGTACTTGTTATTTTACCATTAAGTAAACCATTCAATATTAATATTACACAAAGTTCTTCAATTTTATAAGTCAATGACAGGGAATGTCACATGAAACTATCACTAATCATTTCTAATAATAATCCTCACTCTAACATAAAGTTTGAATAATTACTCACCTGTAGCACCAAACCAAACAACGGGTATGTTTCTGAGGAGTCTCCATCCAGCATACACTCCTCACAAGTAAATATATCAATGTCTTTTAACTATAAAAAAGTAAAAATGGATGTACATAAACTGTAATTACAGTAAGTAATTAAATTTTACATTTTTAGAATTAAAATGAGTTTCAAACAGGTACTTACCTCTGAAACACAGTCAGCCTCTTCTTGTTGAGTAGTACTCATTCTGTCAGTGTCAGGTGAACTAAAGTTCAAAATGTTGTTGATGTAGTGCAATACTTGCATCATACATACCCACAGTTCTTGTCTTCCACATCACTTATTTGTACAAGTATCAGGGGACCAAAGCAAGATTTATTTTGCAGTTGTGATGTGAAACTTCAAATAATATCATTGTCAGAAGGCAGATAGGAATGTATTTCAGAGTTAAGTACCAGTTTGAATTTCATTTTAATTCTAAAATTCTCACAGTGCCTAATCACCCATAATGAAAAATAGGAGGAAATTACAGAATACAACAGTCATTGGACTATGGAGTGCTTTAACAATACCAATTGATGACTGGTGAAGTCTAGAATGAGAAACAGAAAGAAGAAGAATACAGACCTAACTATATATGAATGGCTGAATCTGCATTTAAGAAGGAGTGGAAGGAACTAGGCACTTGTTAAGACTATATAATAACTAATAAGGCTGATCTGTTGTTTTATAAGGACACTCAGAAGAAACACTCTTCCCAGTAGGATACCTAACCATTCAAGAATATAGTATCTGTCCTACTAAACTGGGCAGAATCAGAAACAAAACACTTTTTTTTAGAGGATGGTAAGTGGTAGCCAGGGGTGGTACTAACAACATTTTGGCACCTTGCAGAGATCTGCTTCTTTCTTGATGGAAATTTATAATGACATCTTATCTGCCATGCTATATGTGATATGCATATAACTGTGGGAAGACAGATACCTCCTGAGGCATCATCTGCCACCAGATAGCATTCTATGTCTACAGTCAAGAGGCCTCACACTCTAATGGAGCACCAGCATAGAGGGTTATACAGTTTAGAAAAAAATGAATGTTTCCTATAAACATATATAAGTTCTGCATAAATGGTTCCAAACTACACATGGAGTTTCTAGCTATCAACAGAGACCATGTCAGTATTTTTTTTAATTGCTTCTTTCATTCATACAGAAAAGACCACCAAACAAAAACAAGTTAGGAAACATTCAAGTTTTACTTTCAACTTTCAATGCCTAGTCCCAACTTCTCAAACCCTAACCCCTATTGTTCTCAAAACCCCCACCGTCCCCAGAAATTCACTTCTCAAGCCATGCCTGTTATTAAACCCTATTGTTCTCTGAATCCCCAACTTTCAGCAAGTGGTCAGTTTTTGTTGCTCAGAACACATTTTTTTATAACCAAACCAATTATTGACTGTTACTTACAGTACTGCATTAGTTGCCACAAAGATTAGGGCTTAGATGCCTAACTTCGACACTTGGCCAATTACCAGGTAGTCCAATACCAGGCCAGAGCCGGGTACCCATGCATCCCTACTATTTAGTAATACTAATTTATGATGGAGAGAGAGTAACAATCGTTGAGACTTGCAATGGACAGCCCAGAGTTCAAAAAGGTTTATATAAAGTCCTACCTAAAAGAAATCTAATGGCCAGAAATGCAGTTATCTCCCAAAACTTCATCCCAACACTACAGACACATGTCTGTGAATAGCTGGAGATCTATCAGTGAGGGGAGAAAAAATAGACCCCACAGTGATAAATTCCCTACCTAACCATTATTGGAAGGAACCATTAGTATGAATGGAGAAAAGAATATGCCATGATAATGGGATGAAGCTCATCAAATCCTACTGAAAAAAGGGGCATATGGATTCAACCCAAAGGAAAGACACTGAATTGGGAAACTATAGTCACAAAAGCAGAGAAAGAATGCTTCTGGTTTTAAGCATGACACACACAGAAGATTATAATCTCTCATCTCTAATGCTCAAAGAGCCAGGGCTTGTTTGTTTAAGTCGTCTAAACAATACTGATACAAAATCACAGATGCATATACTGAGCAAGAATCCACTGAGACTGGGAAGTGTGGATGATGGAGGTTAGAGGAACAGCTCTACAAAACTGAAGCAACAACAATATGATGTATATAAAAGTGTAAAAACAAGAAGGAATGTGAGGACATTGAAGCCAAAATGCCCAAAAAATATCTATAAAAAGTGGAAGTCAAAAACTTATGAGAGATCTAAGGACTGTAAATGCAGTTATCTCCTAAAACTTCACCCCAACACTGCAAGGACATATCTCTGAAGTGTTGGAGATCTGTCAGTGGAGGAAGAAAAGAAAACCACACAGTGATCAATTCCTCATCCAACCAAAATTGGAGGGAAGCAAGAATATGAAAAGAGTAAGAAATATGCCAGGATGATGGGATGAAGCTCACTAAATCCCACTGAAGAGAGGGCATAAGGATTCAATTGTATGTTACAAGTAAGTGGGAGATTGAAAACAACTTATAGTTAAAAGCTAAGCTGAAGAAGCCAGTTTAAAAATCAGACTCACCAACAATCGAAAATAGGAAAAATCTGCTGAGAAGACAAAGAAGTCCATGTAAATACCCTCCCAGTAAGAAATTGTTAGATCAAGTGACTATGAAGTCAAATAGACCACGAGGGTAGAGCCCACCAAAATATCCATAGCATGACAAACAGAAGGAATGTATAGGAAATGACCAACTAGGTGGTCAGCCATGTGCATGCCTGAGACTGTGTTAATGAAAGATCTAGTATGTGACAGTTGTCCATGTAATAAATGCAATTTATGCCAGATGAGTGCAGAAGGCCTATAAAGACCCTGGCCACTTCAAAAAACATTTGTGGAGCTTAGACTAGACCAAATGAAAGGGCTCAAAATTGGAAAACCACTTCCCATTGGCAAAAGCTAAGAAACTGATGAATTATGAATGGGGATGTGTAAATAAGCATCCTTCAAATTCACTTTGATCATCCATTGCTTTTATCAAAGAAACTTACCAAACTTAGCAATTTTATATCCTCCATTTTAAAATGAAGCACAATAAGATATTGTTTGAGTAGTAAAAGATCTATTATGGGTCTCCAATCACTTCCTTTATTTGGAAATAACAAAATAAGTAAAACATATTGAAACCTAGAGTGTGCAATTTCTATTGCACCTTTGAGGAGGTCAAAAACTACTTGATCCAGAAGTTGCTAACAAACTGGATCCTGTAGAAAAAAAAAACAGAATGATAGGAGGAGAAAGAAAGTGAAAATGAAGAAAAAAGACTGGATTGCAGAATAAGTTGAATCCAAGCATCTTGAAGCCAATGGTCTCACAGATGAACAAAGTTACTGATATGACTCCACAACAGTCTGGATACCAAAGGGGTCCAGAGAAGAGTAGTAAATCAATGAAATGGCTGAGCTACAGTATTACATTTGCTTCTTTGTCTGGCAAGTTGGCTGAAATTAATAGACAAACAGTAAAAGCAAAAGAGATTGAAATGGTCCAAAAAGTAGAAGAAGTCAATGGATTAACAAGACAATGAGACATAAATATGCATCAGGAAGAAGAATGACTCAAAAGTAAATAGTAAGACATCAACATCCAGACCAAGTTTTTGTTGACACACCTCCCCTGTACATAAAATGAATCCCTCAGAAATACCTGCAAATAGAAATTGTTGCAGAAAGCAAACACATTCAAATTCAGCTACAATACTGGCAGGAAGATCAGTACCTCATTAAACAGAAGTGCAAGTGATCATATCAAAAGAACAGAGCATCACATTGACAAAGAAACTACATCTGTAAGGGCAACTGAGAAAGAATACTTCCAAACAGAGAAAGGTTCTAAAGAAAGAGAATTGGGAGATTGATAAGAGCATGTAACTAAAAGCTAAGATGGTGAAGCCAGTCTCACCAATAGAAAACAGGAAAAAAACTGTTTAGAAGACAACAAAGTTCATGTAAATGCCCTCCTAAGTGAAGTGAAGTCAAATGGACCACTTGAGTAGATCACACCAAAATATCCATAGCAAGACAAATAGAAGGAACATGAAGAAAACATATATTAAATTGATTTCTCAAAGTCACAAATAACTCTCAATATCAGGTATTACAAAAATAGGCTCAATTTTTAAATTGGCACATACCTGAGTTATAAGTTGAATCAAGTCAGGAAGAGAGTCAGTTGATAAATACTGTTTTTAGAAACAGAAGGTGAAGAGGACTAGTCAACAGATTAGGCTTGTTCACCAACAGGCTAGTAAAGACATTACTCATCGATATTGTCATCAAAACGAATAGAATATCCCATAAAGATACCAAATATGTTGAACAATCAGGGAAAACAAAGCAGCCATAGGTTCCCCTTTGTACACCAATAGTTAAATGCAGAAATTAGGACTCAACTGAAGGATAAGAAGTGTTAACATAACGGTTAATAGTGAAATTCAAATTCATATTGAACAGAGAAAATGACACAAGCAGCACAGCTGTCAAACAGAAAGTCTTGAAAACATAGAGACTATGGATAGGTATGACATAAATATTGCACTGTGTGGAGGACATTCAAAAACTTTGTCACAAGATGCTAACAGAGCAAGTTATACTAAGCAAGAAGAGGCACACTGTGTTTCAGAGGTAAATCTGCCCATTTTAAGTTATAAAACTTTTAATATTAATCCTAGAATCACTGATAGGGTTTATTCCACAATGGCTTTTTAACACATTTTAATAAACTATCTATGCACCAATCTGAGTGTCCATACCTTTGTTGTTACAGTACCCCTAATAACATATGAATCTCACAACAACAAAAACTTAAACAAAAACATCATAAATACAGCAGTTAATTAATTCTCAGTATGATTCAATATATGGATCTTACCAGAAATGAACAGCATAAAAACAAAATTAAGTTTCAGTAACACCTTAAGACAGGTATTTATATATGTACAATTTTCAGTTGGCTATCAACATATTGATAAGCTACAAGTTTTTGTTTTTTAATGTGTAAAACAGAATGCATTTTTAATTACTTCTGTATCCTTTAAGTAAAGAAATAACATTTATCTTGTAAGTTAATATTATTTACTGTTAAATTAACCTCAAATAAGTGGGTGTAGTATACAGATATAAAGTTTTTCCCACCTTCTTGTTTTACTATAGCATTTTTTGAAATTTTTAAGAAGCCATCACAGGGAAGCCTACCCTATTAACCACTTTTGCAGAAACTAATGTTAGGTCAATAACCCTCTTGCTATGGATAGGTTAAAGTGCACATCATGACCTTTTAGAGAGTTACATTCAAATTTTAATTAGTCTAGTTTATTATCATTGTATATGAATAAACTTGCCATCAAAATATAGTTAATAAATCAATATTATTTACATTTTAAGTTCTTCAATTTTATAAGGAAATACTTTTTAAAAACCCACAATCTTCCATACAAGGAGAATTGTGAGCATTTGTTCTCTACGTCTTCTTCCTTCTCTATTTTATTTACCACCCCTCTGGAAAGTATGTAATTTAATATAAATTGCTCATTATATATATGTAGATATTACTAAGGCAAAGTATAATTTTTATAGCCTTCAATCTTATTTGTTTAGAAAGCCATAAATTAAAAAATCAGACTCACTTGCCACACCATCTGTCATATCCTCTCTTTCACAAGTTGCTAATACTTCTCTCTAGTGTTTTGCACTAAATTATTTATAACCAATAGAAAGCCAAAGGTTTAATCTATCAAATGACATATTACATTACATTGTTTCCTGTAGAGATCATTGTCTATTTCACATTCAGTTTGAAACTTTTTCTCATGGTATTTACATTGACAAGCTTAGCTGAATTTTTAAAGGTACTTACTGCATAGTTAAAAAGCCAGATAAGTTATGATAGTTATATGAAACTAGCAGAAATGCCACTCTACGGGTGGCTGTTTGTGCTAGTAATTACTAATCATAGTATTAATACCCCAATGAAAACAATTTATAAAAAGTGAACGTTTTCTAAAAAAGGATTTTTTTCTTGAAAGTGCTGCATGGGAAAAGTGTTCAGATTGTGTTCTTCAGTCATACACAACTCATTGCATTAAAATGATTCATTGTACAAAGCTAAAAATTTGCACAAATTTTACTGATTTAAACTGTAATGTATTTATATATTAAAAGTGGTATCATTTATTGAAAAAAATAAGTTTTTTAAGAACTCCAGTTCCTCAGTACTACATTTAAAAACTACATCAATAAAGATATAATCAAACCCTCATGTACAGTCCAAGTGAAAGTCATGTTCTTGCTGTGAGGAGAGTACTTTTGTTTAAAATTGTGTTCTATTACAAAGAAATGGCTGTTGCACATTCCACAGTTATTTTTCTATCTGAATCTTGAATACCCAACGTGTGAAATTTTTTATGGGTTTTTGTGTGTGTGCTAAGTGTAATAATTGTACTATATAGTTGTTTTATTCATGACCAATGGTGTGCTAGTGTGTGAAATAATAGATCAATGCAATACCACATCTGGAAAAAACAAACAAAAAAAGTCCTGCTCAACCTCCCATCTTAACTCACAGTCAGTGAGGTCTTCCCTGTACCCAACTGACTTCCTGCTTATCCTCACTCAACACACCATCACGGCTACACAGAGGTCATTATATGATGTTTTGGTGGTTATTCTTTACTTTTGCATAACATACTATGATTTTATAAAGTAAAACTTTATTTTATTTTTTTTGCACATAGAGTTGAAGGTTTTACACCTCACCTGAGTAGTGAAAGGATTAAATAAAATTCACTTACTGTAGTAGTACTATTAGTTTAGAAAAAGTAAGTTTAATATTCATCGTCAGTTGACAGCAAAAAACAAGAGAATTCAGGTAAGTATTATATTTCTTTTTTTTCATGTGTATAATTAAAAAAGTAACTAAAATGTAAAAATTAGAAACTTATTAGATTAAATTATGTAAAATACTGAAAAATAATTCTTACAAGCAGCTGGTGCATTACATAATTCAATACCGTAATGTCAGCTACACGTACATCGAGTGATTTACAGCTTGTGTGGCAGAATTATTAGTTAGACATGGTTCAATAAAATTAAGTATAAATAGGTGTATACTGTTATGAGCTTTAAGTTATTTTGAATAAACAACAATAGTTTCATGTTATAATATGCAGTCATTAAAAAAGGAAAAAAAGGGTAATTTATATTTATTTTATATTTTCTTTATGGTGGTTATAAAGCAGTTAAGTTGACTTAATTGATATAGAGTTATGGTAGGAAAAATTAAAGCTAAAATAAAAAGTTTTATTCAAAAAAAAAGGTTTGACAGTTACTTAGAAGGCTTTAAAGATTATGCAAATAAAGTTTCACAATTTTTAGATAAAGACAAGTATATTTAATCTTAACTCTCTCAACACTGGCTCAGACAATTTGACTGACCACATGACTTCTTTGTAATTATTCAACAGCTTTTAATATAGTGTGTATATCTTCACAACATTTGGCAGTTTTTCAGTAAACATTATAAGTCTTTCATATACAAAAAATCGTATTTTTTAGTGAAGTACTTTTAATAAACTAAAAAAAGATTTGTCTTGAATATATTGAGTATTTGTTTTATGTTAAGATTAAAAATGCTTTTTTTCTTCTCAAACATTTCAAATTTAATTTGTGTTTTCTCTAAAACCTTTTAAACACATTTCTAACGTTTGTTTTCAGTAAAAGTTAATATTTCATCTGTTATTTTCTCTACCCTAACTCTATATGCAGTTGGTAAACACTGTAACCACCCAAAAAAAATCAAAATAAGTCTAAATTACCCTTTTTTCTTCCTAGAATGACTTCCAATGTAACATGAAACTACATTCATTTATCCTAAGTAGCTTTAAACTCATAACAGTATACACCTCTTTATAATTAAATTTTATTGTTTTATTGCCACCCTTTGAACCATGTCTAACTATTATTTGCTCCATTAAAAGTTGTGAATCACTAGGGGAAAATGCAGCTCAGGTTACGCTATCGAATTACCTTACCCAAGAGCTGCTCGCATGCATACCTTGTGAAATATTTCTATTATATCATTATTATTATTTATTTTACCTAATCTAACCTAAAGAGATCCCTATTTTTATATTTTAGTTAATTTTATAATAATAAATAAAGAATAAACATGAAAAACAAGAAATAAAGTACTTATCCAAGTATTCTTATATTTTTGCTATCGACTATCGATGACACCTAACCCTACTTTTTTTTATATACTAATGGTAGTAGTGCACTCAATAATATTTATTTGATTAAGTAATGCACCAAATAACATAACATGTAAAAAGTACACAATTTCCTTTAACAATCACAACTTTTCTGGCTTTCTAACTACGCAACAAGAGCTATTACAAATTCATCCATGCTAGTCGTTACCATTCCTATTCGAATGAAATCTGTATTACAAGTGAAACTGACAATTATCTGTTCTGAACACAATGTAATATACCTCATTTGATATATTAAAACCTTGGCTTTCTATTGGTTACAGGTAATATATAATTCAACATAAGAGAGAACTATTAACAACTTCTGAAAGAGAGGATGTGGCAGAAGGGGTCTGATTTTCTATTTGATAGATCTGTAACCAAACAAAATTGAAGGCTCTAAAAATTATGGTTTCTCTGAGCAATGACGATTTTATAGTGAGTAACTTATGTTTAATTTCCTAGTTACTGGAGGGATGGTGGATAAAATAGAGAAAATACCTTAAGAAAATTTTTCCTGTGTTTCACACTTCGGGAAATTCTGGATTTTTTTTAATATTGCATTATAGAAATAAGAACTTAAAACTTATACACTATTAAAATAGGGATTATTAGCTAAGATCCTATGCTATACTAATTGGTATAATATAAACAAAAAGTAGTAATAAAATTTTGAATGTAACGTACTAAAACCTAGTGTCATGCGCAGTAAAGGATACCTGTGACAATAGGGTTAATATGAAGATCACTGTGCACTCAGAGCAGTCAACACTCTTTACTCAATATATTCATGGTCAAATTTTTATTAAAAATGCTTAATTAAAAATATCTACTTCTTTGTGTATGAAAGACTTGTAATGTTCACTGAAAGCTAGCCTAATTTTGTGAATATACATGAAAATTATAGTATGGAAACTGATAGTCATTTAAAGTCACAAAATTAGTCAAATTGACTGAACCCGTAATGAGAGAGATAATCTATATATATATATAAAGCACAAAAATGTGTGTGTCTGTCTGTTTATCCATTATCTAACTACTTCTAGGTCGCTCGACCAATCTCAACAAAACTTAGTGGGATGATAGTTTGGAACAATGAGCATGTTAATCCATTCACTGCGGCTGGGATTTATATTTCTTAGTGCTCTGTTTATTATCTGTGACATAAGTTAACATTAACTACATTCATAGATGGCGCCACATTCTTACACCAAAAAAAAACTATATTAAATTTTCTATAACAACATACACACAATGTGGAGGGAGAGCACACAAATGCCTTATATATCTCCAATATTGCACTAGCACTCTCTATGGAGGAATGGAATGAAAAAAATTGGCTGCCACTATTGTAATAATACATAAACTGACAAGAAGAGTGATTAACCAGGCATCAGGTAATGGGAGGACAAGAAAAAAAGAAAGACCCAGAACCCTGAATGGTAGGCCAAATAGTCTCCAAGATAAGGAATGTAAAAAGGAAGGGAACAATGTCTGCAACTCAGGACAAAAAAGTCACTAATGCAAGGGGGTAAGGCATTTTGGTGTCGGTGAGAAGCTGTCAGAGAAAGGAAACAACATAAAACTCTAATAACAAGCACGGAGGAAAGACAAAGCAATTCCAAAAAACAAAGTTTCATTAATTAATGCAATTCTCATCAAATTGAACTTAAACAAGAAATATGAACATATCTGTTCAACGTAATGCTGAGGAAAAGAATGAAGTTATCCTTCCAAGTGCATACAGGGAGTTACTGTGTATGGAGGTTGTGTCACCCTCCTATTGATGGAAGGCTATTGTCAGTTAATGGTCTAACCTACATAAAAACCAGTGTGTGTCATGTCACATTTGATTTCTCAAAATAGGAGGAGTCATAAAATCCAAAATGCATTTATCCAGATAGAATAGTTCAAATACTATCTGCCCATTATGAGTTTAGTGACAGGGGTGAAAGGGGTCATGAAGGGGGGTGCTGTAAATCCTTATAAGTGTAGTGAAAGTTGGTATAATAAGCCTGAAATAGAGATGGAGTGTGAGATCACCTAGCCTAGAGCCAAGTGTATAAAATTTATCAGGAAAGTCAAAATATTGATTCAATTTTAAATTTAAATTGTTTCTGAATCAAGATATTGTCTATTATATCACCAATGTTTTTAATAAAAAACAAACTTTTTTAGTCAATGGAGACTCTAAGAAGTCAACAAATATTTTCAACTTTTGTTGTCTATACATTTCATTTTATACTTTCAGTACATAGATTAACAACAATATTAGGTTATATTTTTGTTGCTAAGCAACATGACATAAAAGCCATAATTGAAACATAGTGTTACCAAAATGCACTGACTGTTAATCTAACTGATTTTTACCAATAATTTTCTAAGAATATGCCATGAATTCATTTCATGAATGATCTTAATTTTAATTTCTTCACAAAGAAATTTACTGATGTTTGACTGCCTCAACTACACTTTTCTGCCTCTTTGTTGATCAAGCTTGATTTCACAAAATTCATTTATTTCAGTTAGTTATGAAATGTGAGATTAGGGTATACTATGGGGGTGGAGATGCAGGTGGTAGTACTTGCCCTGTCCTTTTTGATGGGCTATACCCTAGTCTACAATAAAGAGCAGACTCAGGAACTATTTTGAAAGAATAAACTGAAAAAATCAAATACTTATGCAAAAAAAAAGAAACAACAGTATTAATTTCTTTAAAAGTCATGGATTAAATGCTGAAAGCTGGTAAAGCATTGGAAACCAAAAGGAAAAAATGTCTGCAGTTTATGTGGTTCTCATCAAAAATTTTAGGCTTATTAGTTTCTAATGCTTTGCCAGCTTTTGGCATTTAAACAGTAAACTTTTCAAATATTTACAACACAGCTTTTCCGAAAATTTTTGACTGATTGTCCAGCTCAACTGATAAATGCTTTTTGGGCATTCCTTACAAAATAAAAAAAACAGATCTGAAATACTACTTTTACACACCTCTGCTTTTGAATCCAAAATGGACAAACTAAGAGGAATGTGAAAAAAATATCTGCAGTTCATGTGATTTTTTTTTGACAAATTTTGAGCCTATTAGTTTCAAATATTTATTTTGAACAGTATAGCTGTTGGAGCAAGAGTCTGCAATACTATTTACATCCAAATAAAAGATATGGGTTATATTTATATTACACTGCTTAGTCAGAATAAAAGCCCTATAGTGGTATCCAACTATCCTAGGTTACATTCAGTGGCAATCATTTCAGTTATGAATATTCAAGTGAAGATTCACTCCAATTCATACTTATTTATACAATCCCTGTATGGTCAAACCCCAGACGAAGAATGACACACATGCATTATCAAGCATGTATAAGCACTATGAAAGTCACAGTAGTATAAATCCCCAACCCAAGGCAATGACTAATGCAAATTTACAACAATTCACATTTTGAAGCTAAATGCAGTAGATGTAAGTTTACATATATATATATTAATTTCTAGTTATGAAAGAGATAAAACATAGTCATATCCCTAATTTCTAACACATATTTTAACTCTCTTGCTACAAGTTTGGTAGATTCAATTGAGTTCAAGATCCCAAATTAACCTTCGGAGTTTCCACACCATAACTTTTAATATGTTTTGTGTATCAGTAAACATTGCAAGTCTTTTGTGGACAAAAAAATCAGCATTTTTAATGAAGTATTTTTACTAAAAAAATACTTTTTGAATACATGGAGGCAAAGTATTAACTGCTCCAAGTACAAATTGATTTTCATGTTACGATTAAAAATACTTTCTTTCATCTGAAAATTCTCAAATTTCATGTGAATAATCTCTAGTACCTCCTAAATAAATTTCAAACATTTTTTTTTCAGTAATACTTTATATGTTATTTGTTATTTTCTCTATCCTAACTCTATATGGACTCAATCTGATCAACCTTGTGACCATCATAAAAAAAAATATGAAATAATCTAAATTACCCTTTTTTCTTTCTAGAATGACTGTAAATTGTAACAGGAAATTACAGTTATCCTAAATAGCTTAAAATTTGTAACAGTACACATCTGTTTCTACTTCTATTTTATTGTTTTATTGCCTTTTGAACTGTGCCTAACTAATCATCCCACCATACAATAACTATACTATAATGAATAATTTATGAAAACATTTCGTACTTCACAGAGGAGCAGTATATAAATCAAAGAAGAGGGAAGAGCTATAGAACAAATGTCCCAATTCTTATACTAGAAAATGACTTTTATAAATATTTCCCTATAAAATTAAGAACTTGTTTATATTAAATCTTATTGTTTTATTGACCTTTGGCCGGTGTCTACATAATAATCCCACCACAGTCGTAAATCATCAGCAATGAATTACTAAATGTATAAGCTGGTCTCGAGCATACATCATGAAGAATTTTTTTTTCATTATTTTACCTCACCTAACTTAATAAATTTCTAATGTTTACATTTTAGTTACCATTATAATAATAATTAAATAATATAAATGAAAAATAAGAAAAATGACATTTATCCATGTCCTAATTTTTTTGCTTTCAATTGTCGAGCAAAGTTAAGCCTACTATTTTATATTAATGGTACTGCTACACTAAATAATATTTATTTAATTAAATAATGTACCTAAGAGCATAGAATATTAACATGCACAAAGCATGGCTTTCTAACTATGCAATACAAGCCTATAAAAATTTAGTTAAGTTTGTTGATGTGACTACCACCAAAGAAATTTTCAAACTGAAGGCAAAATAGACAATACAAGATGTTCAAAAATCTGGTACCACAGGTAATTTGAAGCTTTTCTTAATTTCAGGTACATAACTGATTATGGTGTTGTCAGAGAATGAGAAGATCAAATTAATCCTGCTATTAATCCAAAGTTGTTCTTAATTACATGGACAGCATGTGGTACACATTCTGCAAAATTCATTGACATACTGAAATGCCTATAGTACCAGACTTTTCATACACCCTATCTTCTGTACAGAAAACAAAACAATATAATACGTCATATGATAGATAAAACTTTGGCTTTCTATTGGTTATAAATAATATAGTATAAAACGTCAGAGAGAACCATTGGCAATTTGTGAAAGAGAAGGTATGACAGGTGGGCATGGCAAGTGGGCCTGATTTTCTAGTTTATGGCTCCATAAAAAATAAAATTGAAGTCTATAAAAATTATGTTTTGCTTGAGTAATTATGATTAACTTACGATAAATTTTGTATTTCTCAGAGGATCAGTAAATAAATTAAAGAGGGAAAACCTAAAGAACAAATGTCACAATTCTAACACTAGGGGAGATTGACGTGTTTTTTTATATATATATATATATTTCCCTATAAAACTTATATAATATTCAAATCTGATTTATTACCTACAATCTGATGCCAAGTTTATTCGTATGCCATGACAATAAAGTGGTTTAATTCAATTTTGAATGTAACTTTCTAAAAAAAAAGTTGTGGCATGTGCACTTTGACCTGCATGTGGCAAAAAGGTTAACTCTTTCATAACGGGCTCAGTCCCTGGAATGAACCTCGTAACAATTTTGTGCTTCTTATAGTTTTCATGCTTCAACTTTTAAATCAGTATGCATACGTTAATGAAATTTAGCAGATTACCAGTAAACATTGCAATGCTTTCATATGCAAAATATCAAATTTGTTATTAAAACGTAAGGTTTGTTAAGCAATGTTTTCTCATGCCTTTTTTTTCTTCTCACATGTTGCCTATCTAACATGCAAAGTAATGTTCATTTTAAGATTAAAAATATTTTTATGCATCACAAAATTTTCAAATTTCACATGCAAAATCTTTATAATCTCCAGATAGTTATCAAATGTTTTTTTTTAAAAAATACTTTATATTTTATCTGTTATTTTCATTAACAAATCTCTGTATGGGTTTGGTAGGTTTGACTGATCTTGTAACCATCATAAAATATTAGGAAATAAATATAAATTATGCCTCTTTCATTCTAGAATG
>NW_013666090.1:46083-50484 GCF_000517525.1 Limulus polyphemus
AACCTTTCAGGTATGCCTGGCTAACAATACAGAAGTTATAATGATGCAGCACATGCTCTCATGTTACTGTATCCAATAATATAAAATTGACCTCTAAGTCTTTACAAAGTGACCTGTCTTGGCTGTATTTTAGTCAACTAGTATTTTGTAAAATATAGTCACAGTTCCATTATTATACATTATATATGTATATAGATTATTACTATTTAGAAATAAGTTCTTAAACTTTTCTTAAAACATAGAACAGTAAATACAGAAGTCAAGCAAACAATTATCCCTTCTTGTTACGACCTTTTAAAATTTGGCATGTGGAGGATATCAAATGAAATAATTTTTTTTTAGGCTTTATATATGCAGTTGAATAACCAAAAAATCATAAATTACTATATCGAAACCATAGAATTTCACTAAAATTTATCAAGCTTAGTAACTAAGCTGTACTTTCATCTAAAAAAATATGAAATTTTGAGCAGACTAAAGACACAACCTACCTCCTTGAAATATTGGTTTGAAAGAAAGAGATAGCATCCTAACACATGAAAATGGCTGAGAAAGCCACTAGGGAGACATTCTGAGCTTTCAAATGGTTATTTACGTGTCATATATTGAATTAAGTGTGTATAGGGAACCATTTCCAAAAATGAAAGAGGTGAGCGGGGCCACTGTGTTTGAATCATTACACGAGTGACATATCAGCAAACAGAAAAGATAAGAGGTTCTTATTACATATTATAGCTTGTCAATATTGGTAATTTGAGTTCCTAATTTGTACAAAACTATAGACTTAGTATTTTGACATCATAAACATCTAATTTGGACCAGTGCTGCATGCCAAAATACCAGGTGACACACAAAAATCAATGTTTAACTGTGTTTTTTAACATTTATTTTTAAATTAAGAAATGCATAATACTAAAATTTGAATTATAATCTGCAGTTTGATTCCAAACTTATTTACATAAATTCGTGAAATAGTAGTTCAATAAAATTTTGAATACAAGTCAACAAACGAGATGACATGGCCTTTGACCCGTAACCCATCTGGAGAGGATTAAAAGTTGAAGACATGGTCTTAGCAAACCAATCTTAGAAGTAAAACATTTGTATGGGAAAGCTGAAATATGTAAACACATAAATTGATATACGTTGTTCTTTTCTATGTGCAAAGTTACACAATGGGTTATCTACACTCTGTCCATTACTGGGAACTGAGCCCTAGATTTTTGCAATAATAGTTGGTAATCTTACCACTAACCCACTAAGTGAGCAAAAAGGTATAATGACTACACTACTTTGTCTGCAGCACACACACAATAATAATATTTATTATTTGTAATTTACCATGGGAAGTAATAAACCAGTAGAAGCTAATAAAGTGTCAATCACAAATTGTATATGTTAAAATAATGTAGGCAATAGTACAAATAAATTAAGTAATATACAATGTTATATTTTCATAAGCATTGTTCATTAGCCAAAAAATTTTATAAAACATTACTTTTAATGTTAGTGAAATCCATGTAAAATAGTCTTATAAATGACAACCACTGTATTACTTAGGATATAATAATATTTACACTTACCATTGTTTTATGAACAGTTGTATGCCATGTTTGTTTTACTCTGCGAGCCATTGTTGTCATGTGTTCCCAGTGCTTTTCAATAAATGGAATAATTTCCTATAAATAATAATGTAAAATTTACTATAAATTTATTTGTACTTTTGTGAAGCATAATTAAAACTTTTTACTTTTGATATTTTCTACTTTAGGGTTAATTTCTATACAGTTATTCTTTTTCCTCAATAATAAAGTTTTTTGCTTGTTACTCTCAGAAAAGGTTTAAAAGGAATAGCACAACTCAAATTAATTAGATTTCTGTCAAAAATGTTAATTGATTTTAATTTAAGTAGAAAATAAATGCAGAAATCAATCATTAAACTAAGAGTTCTATAAATAACATACAATACATTAAAATCACTGTGTATAGAAAATAAATCACAAAATCCATATAGTCTCACTTGAGGTTAAATTTAGAAATAATAATATTTACTGGATCAGATTATACTGACATTATACACATCTTTATTATGGATTATATTTCCTTTCATCTATAAAAATAGTGTAAATTGTGGCATACAGAATGGAGTTCTGTATTGGTAGTACACTGGTAATAGATATTATTGTGTGCTTCTCTTCAGTATGGGAAAATAAGTTGTAATATGCCACATGTTATTTCACAATGTAATATGTAAAGAATTTTTATTATCAGTATGTTGACAGCCATTAGTCTATATTATAAGTGCCTTAAGGTTTACATACATCTGTTATTTAAATAAATCTCTTATCAAAACAGCAGAGATGTATAAAATGGATAAATTAAAACACCTAGAAATTTAAATGGCAGCTATTAGATTCCATAGAATAAATTAACAGGTCTTGAACTACATGTGCTGTGCAAAATTTGGAAGGTCAAACACTTTAAAGCAGCTGCAATAAAAAAATCAACTTCAGTGAGACATACATTATTGAATAATCTATAAAAAAAATATTTTTAGAAAACAGTCATTTCCTTCCATTTAAGAATCAAAATAACCTTCAATAATTTACATGTATAATCTTAAAATTGAATAACATGTTACAAAAAGTGAATTTATTAATGATTGCTAAGTTTAGATTTGATTACATTCAACAGCATGATAAATGTTTTAGCATTTGTTCAAAGTCATGGAGCTTTTAAAAATTGTCCATTATAAAAAAATAATAAATTAGTCAGCACAAAACAAACATTCTTCATGATTTCTATAAACACTTGACGAATAATGTTCAAACAATAAGCAGATTATAAAACCATGTGTCACAATAAAGAAAAAACTTAAAATAAATTTCTGAAAAAAAAAAGAGTAAATACTGTCAAAAGATCACCAAAAAATTATATAGCTTTGTTAACATTAGAAAAATGTATTATACAAGTATTAAAACCTGAAAACACAAACTTGCAATATTATACCTACTTTTACAAACAGTAAAACTGTATTTCACGTATTTATGAACTTAAAACTTATATAATATTAAAATTTGATTCATTAACTATGTTTTGATGCCAAGTTTATGCATATACAATCATGATAAACCAACTTAAATAAATTTTGAATGTAACTCTCTAAAAGATCAAAACATGTGCACCTACCTGTAAGGAGAGGGTTAATTGAACCATAAAATTATAAATCATTTAATGAGTTGAAGATAGTATGTAGTAAACTGCATTTGTCAAATAATTATACCTAGCATAAAAAAAGCTAATATTCAATATAAAGCATCACATGCTACTGGAGTTAGCTTATCATTGTGACAATAATACATAAACAATCAGAAGAAATCATGTATATTGACAATTTTTTTTTGTCTTATATTATCTAATATAGATTTCATATGTTAATAAGAGAAATGTCACACTGCTGCCTTTAAATGCTTATGAGAGCAAACTAGTCACAATGAAGTTGAAACTATGATAAAAACATAGCCAATTTCAACACATTCTATTGTTTACTGCTCTGTAACTAAGCATGTTTTGTAAATTAATGACTATTAAGAAATAAAAATAAATGCATAATTCTATACATGAGATCATAAATCCAGTGACCCCAAGAGTTGCAACAATGATTTCAGTATCTGTATTATTTTCTATAGTTACAGTGTTCACATTAACTGTAATATACTTATATTTCACAGTTAAAATTCCTCAACAACGTTAAAAATGCACCTACCTGTTTCCCTGGGAGTGAAATATTTTTACAGGCCTAGATCTAGATTTTTTACAATAAAAAATATTAGAGAATTAAAATTATTTAACTAAAATAGAACTTAAGATTTTTTTCAAACAAATAATTTTCTTCAAAGGTTAAGTTCTGAACTTCAAAATCCAATTATTTTTTTTTTTCATGACAACAATACATTCTCATAATGCTCAAATAGCTATATGTATGATTTAGTTTGAGGGAGGACAGGTAGTGGTAAGTGTGTTGTTATTAGATGTTATACTTTATACTAAAGAAATGACTTGTAAAGTAGTATCACTGTTTTAATTCCTTGTAATTTTTATGTATTTAATATTTTTTATACATCTAACAGATTTTTTGTTCAATCACTTCCTTCAAGTCACACAATACATTAACTAATGTATTCTTTGAAATTACTGTAACTGTTATTTGATAAGTACATAAACATTTCAATAACCTTTGTATTTTTTTCAAATTCATTACTCTTTTTAGTTTTATGCTCTTTAACTAGTTTTATCTTAATCCAGTGACAAAAATAAAACATACCTAAAATATAAAAAAGAAAGTTTGAAGTATATAGTTTAGTAATCAAAATTTTTTAGTTTTTTTTTTGCATATGCAAA
>NW_013666090.1:50921-53758 GCF_000517525.1 Limulus polyphemus
TAACTTGTATGAAAAACATTTTTTTATACTAATGGATCTGTTCCATATCTTTTCATTATGTTGAATTTAGATGAAGTTGTATATTAAGACTTATGATTTTTCATTAGTAGACAACAAAATTTAATTTCAGTTTAAAAATTTCTTAATGAAATTGTTTATTATTTAGTGTAAACATACTGTAAAATGTTTAAATTATTACTGCTCATTTATCATTTTATTGAATGTTCAATTGGTTTCCACTTTTCATATTGTATATAATTTTATTAGATTAAATATGCACCAAAAAAACATCATAATTCAGTAAGATTTTGTTTTGCTTTATCACAGCTTGTGCCATTCAATACTCTGGTGGTCTTAGAATAGTGTTATCAAAATTATTATTTGACTTGTGTAGCAACATGGTGAAAATTGAGATGATGTTTCAACACAATTAATTACATTTAACTACACAGGACTTACACACCTGATTTAAAATGTTCAAGTCTCATGGATTTATCAAACATTTAGTAGTCAAAAACATGGAATGTTTTAGTTGGAGCACTATCACATTTAAAAATATGAAAGTAGAGTAACAACACATGTGAAAATTCTGGAGAGAAGGTTCTTCATATCCATGTGCAAAAATCTCACTTTAACTCTGAGAACCCAGAGCTACATTTGTAATTAGATAATAAACAATTGATATGTAAATAATTTAAAATTGTTTAATGTAAATACTTTGCATACAAAATATTTCTTACTCTCAAGACTAGAAAAAATATTTTACTTTTGGAAATTAAAACCAAATAGATTAATATTATTAATAACACTTGTTCTAAATATTAGTACTCAGTTTGTCATTTTGGATTTTTATGAATGTAGGTAAATGTGCACATAACATCAAAAGCACCTACAGATTAAAACTAGTGCTAGTTGTACAGTAAACAAATCAGTGACAGTATGACTCATGTAATAAAAAAATGGAAACCTCTCTATAAATTAAAAAAGTCTTTTATTTTAATAACTTTTCGAAAATTCACTGAGAAATCAAAGACTTTCTAGGCCTGGAAAGTTGCCTATTAATTTTTCATGCCTTCATATGCATCCTGAAAATTAATAAACTTAAAACTATACAATACCTTTAAATTAGCCTAGTATAGCTTATTAGTTTTAAAAATTAGCATATTTTACTAAATAAAAAAATCTCAGTAAAAATAAGCTCTACAGACACTATACAGGATTTCCATTACATTTTAAAAGTAAAAGGGTGATACAACTAAAGGAGGCAGCTAGGTGGAACCTGAAAACACAACCATCCTAAGGAGGTCTAAGGTATGCTTACTCATCAACTTTTGAAAAACAAGTCTATCAAAAATACCATTTTCTGGCCACTATTCAGACAATAGTATGAACAGAATTGATATCTTGAAAAGGCAACACATCTTAATTTACATTAGACATATATTTGTTGTAGCTATTCTTCCACTGGAAGTGTAACATCCTTGTTTTTTTAACATATTTTGTATAAATGCTGTCACTCTAATAATGCCTCTGAAGTAGGCAATACTAGTCGGTAAATTTAAGACTTTTTTTTCTTGTGCATGTTGCAATTTATTGATTTAATTAGTAAAAGTACAATCATATTTCATTACACTTGGTAAGCATAGAATGGGCACTAACCACTAACTATCTGACAAGAATATATTGCCATATGATGTAAATTATACTTTCCTCCCTCACTCAGAACTATTATAAATGGACTGAAAAGCATTTCAAAACTTTTATTTAAGGAAAAGAGAACTAGAAAATTACACTTGGTGATTCTAGTAACTGAGTTCCTCCAATATGGAAAAAAACTGGTAGAAAGAGCATACACAAAATAAAAGTAGCCAAATAGATGAGCTATAATTATCTGAAAAAGGTGGGTGATTTATCCAGTGCCTAATGAAAACCAAATTATAACAGCATATTATGCATTCTGATTCAGTGAATGGTTTTTACCTATAACTTTTGAATTTCTCTACTTTAGGAATTCATGACAAAGAATTTTGAAATCAATCTTTCAATTGGGTATTTTTTATTCTCTTACGTTGTTTAACCCTATCACCATGGGCATCCTTTCCTGCACATGTCACAAGGTTTTAGTGACTTTACATTCAAAATTTTATTAAACTACTTTTTGTTTATGTTATACCAATTAGTATAGCATAAAATCTTAGCAAATAATCGATATTTTAATAGTATATAAGTTTTAAGTTATTAATTCTATAAGGCAATATTAAAAAAATCCTGAATTACCCCTAGTGTGACACGTTTTCTAGGTATCTTCTCTTCTCTATTTTATCCAGTAACTATGAAATTAAACTTAAATTATTCACTATAAAGTTGTCTTTGCTCAGACAAACCATAATTTTTATAGCCTTTAATTTTGTTTGGTTGCAAAGCTATCAAATAGAAAATCATATCCCTCCTGCCACATCCTATCTTTCAGGATTTGTTAATAGTTCTCTCTTACATTTAATTATGCATTACCTATAACCAACAGAAAGCCAAGGTGTTCATCTATCAAATGAAATATTATATTGTATTCTGAACAGATAATTGTCAAATTCACTTGTAATACAACTTTGGTTCCCATGGGAATCACAATGGCTAGCTTGGATGAATTTATAACAGCTCTTATCACAAAGTTAGTAAGCCAGAAAAAGTGTGATTGTTAGAGAAAATTGTCTGCTTTTTGCATGTTATTAGACTATGTTCTTTGGTGCATTATTTAAATAAATTAAAGTGATTTACAACATATAATGACGCAAATAGTAGTAGGACACTTTTCAAAGGGCAATAAAATAATAAAATTT
>NW_013666090.1:54758-58991 GCF_000517525.1 Limulus polyphemus
CATTCCAATGGGAAAGATAGTGACTAGCTTGGATGAATTTGTAACAGCTCTTGTCGCATAGTTAGAAAGCCAGAAAAATTGTGAGAGTTAGGGGAAATTGTCTACATTTTGATTCTATTATTCTATGTTATTTGGTGTATTATTTAATTAAATAAAAATTACTGAGTACATTACTACCATTAGTATAAAAAAAGTAGGGTTAAGTGTCATCGACAATCAACAGCAGAAAAAAGAATGCTTGGGTAAGTACTTTATTTCTTGTTTTTCATATTTAGTCTATATTTATTATAATAAAAGTAACTAAAATGTAAAAACAGGGATCTCTTTAGGTTATTTAAGGTTAGATTAGGTAAAATAAATGATAATAATATTAATATAATAAAAGTGTTTCATGAGGCACACGTGCAAGCAACCCATGGATAACATAATTCAATAGCGTAACGTGACCACCACGTTCTCCAAGTGATTTACAACTTATAATGGCACAAATAGTAGTTAGACATGGTTCAAAGTGCAATAAAACAATAAATTTAATTATAAATAGATTTATACTGTTACGAGTTTAAAGCTACTTAGGATAAATGAATGTTGTTACATGTTACAATTTGAAGTCATTCTTGAAAGAAAAAAGGGTAATTTATATTTATTTTGATTTTTTTTTGTGGTTACAAGGTTACGGTAGAGAAAATAACAGATAAAGTATAAAGTTTTACTGAAAACAAACATTTGAAATGTACTTAGGAGGTTTTAGATGTTACAGAAATCAAACTTGAGATTTTTGAGATGAAGACAAATATTTTTAATCTTAACGTGAAAATCACTTTACACATGGACTATTCAAAACAAATACTCAATATACTCACAATAAAACTTTTTTTAGTTTATTTAAAATATTTCACTAAAAAATATGACTTTATGTGAAAGACTTGTAGTGTTTACTGAAAGACTGCCAAAGTTTGTGAAGATATATATATATACTATATTAAAAGTTAATAGTATCAAATCTATGAGGACTTTAAACTAGTACAAAGAGGTCATGTAGTCTGTCAAATTGACATAGCCCATTTTGAGTGAGTTAAAGTTCACAAGTAGTTTAAGACAAAATAAGTATACATTTAATAGTTTTCATCCTATTACAGTAATTCTTTTAAAAATCTCTAATGCCTACAAAACCCTTGAAAGTTAACATTTTCCTACACTGAAAATGTATTTCCAATAATACTTATCTCTACTTGCACTTCTTTATCCCAATGAAAGATACATCTTGTGATTCTTTCCACCTACGCCAGTGTGCCCCTATCCCAGATCTGTATATAAGCTCCACATTATTACTCCCTATTCACCTTTCGAGATGGTTCAAATTAGCAGATTTAAAACTGGCCACTTCATGGAGAGGAATGGTAGGAGTGTGTGAAAAGTGGTAAGTATTATCAGAAATACATTGTTGGTATAAGAAAATGTTAACTTCAGAAACACACCTCCAGTCACACTTTAGCTTGAGTCCCATACTGACAAGGTGAAGGGGTCAGTGAGGGTAAGGTCCACATAGGAAGTGTCTGCATAGAAAAGGTGTGTGTGAAAATAAGATATTGTAATAGCACAGTAGTGAAGTCCACACCACTTCTAGAACAGGTATGCTCTTCACCCAGATAATATGAAATCTAATTCCTGGGCAGTAAAGGCCAAATGACCACAAAGGCAAAATCCTAACATTCTTAGAAAAACATGAATTTGTCCAGGCCCAACCAGACAGACAAGGTCCCATGTCTCACCATTGGAGTTATTAGGCTGTGGACCCAAATCTAGATTTAAGGCATAGTGGTTAGGCAGAAGGACTGGTTTGTATTTGGTCTTGTTTAGTAATGTGGTATCATTGGAACTCAAGCTGAAAGTTACAGAATGTTGAATCTCAAGACACCAGAATTATGAAAAGATGACAAGTAAAACAAAAGTGCACAAACCCTTGCTCCAGCCTGAAGAAGCGCAAAATGCAACAAACTGAACTTGGAATTAAAGGACCTATCACATCTCACTCACCATGATGAAATAAAGATTACCCAGCCTGGGATTACAAAAAGCAATCCTAACTCCCCAACCAGAGAGTCAAGGCAAAATCTCCTGCCCCTGGAATTACGAGGGAGATGTGGAACAAACTAAGTTTAACCAACAGCACAGGAGTTGACACTCAGCATGTGGAATTACAAGGTGTCAAGAGCCCTATTCCATGATCATCCAAATGAAGATAATGATCAAAAAGAAGGGTCATGTACAATACATCCAGATAACGAAGAGTCATCTCTGAACCAGAACTATGAGGAGAACTCCCATGTAGGCTGGTCCTGCTCTCACCATACCTCTGGGAAGATCATCCAGGGTTACTGGTAGGAGGGCACCCAGCTTCACCCTCTTCTCCTTGAGTGGAATAATGAGTCCATCACTCAGAAGGAATAGACCTCTGTCTACCACTCCAGTGACTAGTAACTAGAAGTGGTAAGGATTCCCACACTGCACCAGGAAAAATGAGGGTGATATTCGTGTTGGGGAGTCCCAAGGAACAAAGCTCCAAAGAAAGTGTGATAAGTGAACCACATTCCCTATTTTGAAAAGCAAACCAACGTCAATTTATTTAATCCAGTGGTTAGCAGGGATGAGCAAAATCCTCTTCTGCTTCACTCATGATAGTCAATGAGTGGAAGTCCAGTAGTATATTGTTCAGTTTTATAATTGTTTACCACCTGGGAAGTGCACAACGTGATTCTATGGAACACCTTGTCTCAACAGAGATCGTTGCTACCAATATTTTTTTTTTAATTGGTCAACTAGTAGCTAGTGTGGATTTGGAAATAAGCATACCTCACCAACCAACACCAGCCACAGATTGGGATCTAAATTAGGCATGATTCACATACCAGCCTGTACAATCTCCTTCAGTGGGCAATGCAACCAAGCCACCAGGGACATCAATATATAGCAAATTTGATGAGATGAGACTTGAATATGCAACAATTGATTAACCCAACCTGTCAAAGTGGTGGGGATAAGTCACGTGACACCTTATGATCCCAATGGATAAACAAACAGTGACGTGAACTCCAAAACCTTTTAGTGTGGCAACATAACATCAAAGAGCCCGAATTGGGCATAAAAGATGATCCAGATCCGGGTATTCATAAAAATGAGAAATATGGGGAAGGTGAATAGGAGAGAAAGCCTTATCTCCTTCTCTAGCCACTGAAGTTTTGGTAAGAAAGAAACAATCTGGATACAACAGAACATAAGTGGAATGGTAAAGAGTCCTGTGAACATGAATCATGAACACATCCAAACGTCGATGTCCGCTAGCCAGCAAGAGAAGGAAATATGTTTTAAGCAAAAGATGGTATAGGGTAAATGACACCAAAGGTTCAAAGGGTGGATGACATAAGGCATGGAAAATCACAGAGATATCCCAATTAAAAACTTGGAAAGAACGTCAAGAATGGACAACCCGAAAATATTTCAGAAGCAAGGACAAAAACAGGGACTCAAAAACTTTATGTTTTCCGGAAAAACAAAAAGTAGCTGACAATGCTGCCTTATACAGATAAAGAGATGAATGTGCCAAACCTTTGTCGAATAACCATGTCAGAAATTGAGAAACATGCAGCACAGTGGGACGAGAAGGAATAAAACCATGTCTGAGAGACTACTGATGATAAGTAAACCATTTCCATTAATAAACATCCAATGAAGAATGATGAATGGACCATGTTAATAAAGATGCCACATAAGAGGTCAACCCCTGACATCATGCAATGAACCACATAAAAGCCAGGCATGAAGCTGGACAATAGTGATTGCCAGATGAAGAATGTCTGACCAAAGCTGCCATAAAAGGAATGGCCAGAATGGAAGCAGAAGAGGTTGGCACTCCTGAAGATACTGAAAGCATGGAAACCAAAGCTTACCTGACCAATATGGTGCCACCAGAAGAACTCAATAGGACAAGGACCAATTCAAAGCAAGAACCTTGGATAACAGATGATTGGAGAGGAACACATAAAGATTAACCCGATGACTACTGGCTACTAACTTTCTTAGTAGGCAATGCAAGTGTGAGGGCAAAATCATTTGTGAAAAAATTATAGAGAACTTATCTTTTAATGGATTTCTGATTTTATTTTTATAAATAGTAGCATAACATTCAATTATTTGTACAAACTTGTATTCTTTAATGAGTTTAAAGAGGAATTT
>NW_013666090.1:59991-75059 GCF_000517525.1 Limulus polyphemus
TTAATATTGTAATTATTTCTTAAAAATACCATTTCCTAATGTAATTTTCCAAGATATTAAAGATCATAATGCAAAAAACTAAATTTATTAAAAGTAATAGGCTTTACGTTTCTTAAACTACCTACATTTATCAAAGTACTTATGAACTTTCGAACATACTCGTCCACTAGTTTTATTGTTGGAATGAAATATAGCAAGACTTGCATTGCCTACTAAGAAAGTTAGTAGCTGGTAGTCATCGGGTTAAGACCTGTCAAATCTTGGTTGAGAGCATTTATGCCCAAAGCCAGAGGGTGAGGGACAGAAGACCAAAAGGGTGAGAGTTGAGCATTCCAGTGAGTGGCAAAAGCATCAATCTGAAGTGTCTCAAGATAAGAGGAGATCCAACAAAAGACTTGTGGTGAAGTTCTGTAGGAAGAACTTTGTTGGAACAAGATAACTGATCAGCAATTAAAATCATAACACCTGGAACATGACAAGCAAGGAGAACAATCTGAATTCCTTATTCCCTACATAAGCTCCCTATCCCTGGAGAGAAACATCCATGAAAAGATGTATCTCTGGACATGGGGGCGGTAGAGGGACGCCTACTGTCGTGTTGTCCCTGTTTAACCACTAGCCAAGATTAACTAGGCTGGAAGCTGATAGGGCCACAGGAGAAATGCTCCAGACATTACAAACTTATGTACAAGTTGCAAAACTGGTGCAGGAGGTGGGATATCCATCCGAGGCTCATGATTAGTTGTCTGAGCAAAGGAAGAAGCCAAGAAAATAATCTAAATTCTTACCAGTCCACCCTCACCCAAGCTCAGCCTCTGATCCAACAGGAGAAGAAACATCAGACCTGATTTATCTACTTCACTTCTCTTCGTGTGATGGATTGGATGTCCTCCATGGAAAGCTCCCCTCCCCCAACACCCAGGAAACACTTAAGACTCCAGAGGTGGCAGAGTAAGAGCACTAGGAGACTCCATGTCAGAAATGTGAACGTGAGAATTCATATCCAAAACATCTCAAATTTTATTTTTTCTGTAGAAAATAAAGAATATAGACAATTAACTCAAAACCCAATAAGACGGGTCAAAAAAAATTGTCCAAAACATAGGTATACCTAAAGTTATACAATAGGTAAGAGAAATCCACAACAAGTACGAAAAACTGTTCTCATAATGAGGAGTCAAGTGTGTTTTGGAAACTTAAAGTTAAAATAAGCTTTTAATGGAAAGTCTGTCAAGTGTGTATTTTTCATCAAACAATACTAAAATAAAACCCAATTACTCAAAATATTAGGTCTTAAGATGTACGCGTATAGTATGAGTTGTCATACACTTTTTCTAATGTGGGAATTGTGTAACTTCAATTGATGTTAGTAGGAAAACAAAAATTGTTTCCTTTATCAGAGTTATTTCACATATGATGAGTATCACCATGAGCCATTTTTGATGCAACACTGAGTAATAATGCAAAATTTTTAGAACATTTTCTTGCATCACTTTCTTTACAGCAAATTTACATTAAGATGTTTTGTTTTATCCAAACACATATCTTAAGGATTTTTAAATCAAGATAAGATGATTAGGACTAGGAACATGCATAATTTTTGAGTTAACAGCAAAAACTATTAAAGCAAGACTGTTATTCAATATTATATATAAACACTGTTGTTATATGCTATATCAATTTAACAAAAGAAAGAAAAGAATCAAATACTATATTTGCCTGAGACATCTGTGAGATTTTTTGTATTAAGACTAAGTTCAAAAAAAGTTACTAGTTACATATAATCAAAATATTAAAAACACATCAGAGGTCTATTTAGATAGTAAACTGTGTTGTTTTTTGTTTTCTTTATTTAATCATTTTGTATAATTTATTTGTAGTTAAGCACAAAGCTACACAATGGGCTACCTGTGCTCTGTCCACTACAGGTATCGAAAACCCAGTTCCTAGCATAATAAGTCCACAGACATACCGCTGCGCCACAGTCTGTATAAGTTAGTATTACATGTATAGCTCAGTGTGGTAGAACCAATGATGTGTTTCAACATTTATTGTGGTAACCTTAACAATAATGTACTGCATGCATATAAAAAGTCTGATGATACTGTGCAAATACACATTTATCTTTCAATACTTCACTAAATAAATCTTTACAAGCCTATGACTTTCTGGCTCTCTAGCCCTACAGTTATTAACATACTGTTGGAGTCTAACAAAACAATACAATGAAATTCAAGTAAGGATACAAATAATTGCAAGCAATTTGCAACTTTGTGATCTTCTTTCTTATTGCCATACACTGTCTAAGATGCTAATTTAAAACAAAAGTTCATTAATTCTCTCTGAGACAATATATTTCAAACTTTCTTAGACCAAGCAGCACCATAAATTTACATTCTTTAGTTAAAACAAGTAATAAATATGGAGGCAAAGTCTAGTTTTGGGTTAATACATACATATGTTTTAAAGTGATTCAAGGACCTTTTAAAGGATTCACATATTTGACTAAAATCACTTTTTTCTGATGAGAATGTAGTACCTGAATTTTGTACAACCTGTTAATGTACAGTAAACATTATCTGCCTGTATACTGACTTAACAGTACTTTGCTTTCTTCAAATTTGTTTGTTTCAGAATTCCATGCAAATGTACATAAGAGCTATCTATGCATAGCTGTCCCTAATTAGAACCATTGGAGTAGAGGGAAGACAGAGAGTTAACTGCATCTACCATCATTTTTGGGCTACTCTTCTTTGATTGAATAATGGGATTTTATTTTTACTCTTAAAGCACACCTTTGGTCCCAAACTGAAAAGTGACTTTTTGCAGAAATTAGTCATTTACCATGAATCCTAAGATTCAGTCCAATCATGATAACCACTAGGCTATGCCTAGCCCTTTTCTTGTTAATGAAGATCTCATTGTTTCTATCTACTTCATACCTAATAAAGCATTTAATTTGTTTGATATGAATCTTCATTATTACTTGTAGCTTCACTGATATCAGTCATCAAGAGTTTCATAAAAAATATGTAACTAAAATATTTAATCTTATTGAGAAACTAAAATTTCTGCACCATAAAACAAAACTAGATATTGAGAAGTAAAGCACAACTGATTAGGAACCATAGAAACAACACCAGATAAAAAATTTTTGTACAGAGGTTTCAATCCTTTAAGATCTCAGCCCTTAGTGTGATATTACAAGTGTTAGTTACATGATATTCCTTATTAAAATCTGATATTGGTATTATATAATTAAATATAATATATCTATCACAAAACTTACCTTGTCTTTGGAAAACATAGTCCTAGCAGTACCAGCAGCTATATTCTGCTGCAGAAGATTAGCAATAGATGTGACACACATTTGGCTAAAACCTAAACATTTTATAATTAAAAAAAAAGGAAGCTATCATTAGAAATTATATGCTAGATTAATATACAATATAAAGCTTACAAAAAATTATAAACTGAAAATTACAAAACATTAGCTACAATACTAATTTCATCCAATATAAGGCTAAGTGGGGATATATACTTAGTTCATACTCAAAAAGCAAAAAGATATGTCAAAAATAATAGAAAGCATAATCAGCATTTATCACAAAATGATTAATTAGAATATAAATTTCTTGCAACAAGAATTAATAAAAAACATTCCACATACAGCAAAGAAAATACTTATGGAAACAATGAGAAAAAAAGCCAAATACTAAAGGAACACCACTCCTTTTTGTGTGCAAATGAACTGCATTAGAGTACAGCTACGTTTCAATAGTATGCACTGTGACTGATTACCAAATATTAAATCAGAAATTGACACACAAATGTAAAAACTATAAAATTACAGGTAATCATGCTATGCACAGTAGTGGTAGTAGTGTGACCCAGTCATGGCTCACAAGACTGAAATCCTGCATAACAAGCAGGAAGAAATCAAAGTTTAGGAATATCTCCATCTCTGAGTAGGAGCTACAAGCAAGATTCCGAACGGGGTGCATAAAACTGGAATTGTTAACAACAGCAGTGGTTGAGGAAAAACATTGAAACTCTCTAAAAGTGATGTTATGCATCTCCAGGCATATTCTTAACAGACAACAGTCAAGTACAGATTTAACCAACAACCTTGCTTAAAATACAGATTTTAAGCATTACCTTGAGAACAGTAAGATACACAATAGAAAGAAATGGTCTCAATGGACATGTTAGTTACTCGAAAATTATTGCTGAGAAGAGATAACCAAACTAAAATAAGTATTAGACTACAACCAGTAGAAAAAACCAATGCAGAAGATATGTGTTCTTTACACACGTCCAAATTTAAATTGTTTGACAACAATAAGTGTTTGTTTTATAATAGAAAGAGAACAATATCATAGTCAATAAACAACATATAGAGTGAAGCACTGTGGAGGAAAATTACACGTATAGGGCTGTACCATGGTTAATATTATTAGTGATCTACAAAAAAACTGATGAGACCTTCAATGCAGATAAGTACATGTGGTTTCTGATACATCATGCTATTCCTTCATGAACCCAACTCATTGGAGTGGGGGGGGGGGTCATCTTTCTGCAAGACTACAGCAAACGTGAAAAAATTATATATTGACAGTAAAGAGGTCAACAGAACACTCACAACCTTGGCTTGGCATGTACAAAGTCACTATATAAATATTCTTGATACTGTATGACCTAAATGCCTTGGGTGAAAGTCCTCATCAGCACTGGATATAGCAGATATTGTTTGTTTCCTATATTATTATACACGCTTCTTTACTTTCACACAGAAGTTCTTATGATTACTATCCTCCCATTGTCACTGTGGTCGCTTTACCTACACTGGGATCAAGAAAACTAGCATGCTAGTTAGCCACTTCTAATGAATGATGAGTATGTTAATTCAAGTGACATAAATAAATAATAATAATAGACAATTTGGTGTTCAAATACATAAATTAGTGTTAAAAATCCTTACTCTAATTCTCAGTGTAGTGACACAAAATTGATAAAAATAACATTTCAACTTAATCCAGTTCACACTGAAACAGTTATTAAAACAATTTCTAATGCAAATAGCATCTCAACCATCACTATATCTGTCATATCCCAATTGGCTTAAAAAGCACTGGTATTTGACAAAATGTTAAACATGGTACAGTTCATATAGCATCATACACTCCTCTTCATTTTCACTCAAGGACCTGTAGTGCTCATGGATCCATGGTTAATGTTACCATACACCCAGAAATTCTCGGAAACCGAACCCACACAGACCCCTAAAGCATACAATAAACACTGACGCCACTGTCAGCGATCCGACCATGCAGTGGAAACCTTGTATATAGACAGAATCTATTCTGGGTACCAATGTATCGATGGGTTGATGTCGGCAGTCAGGACCCTCAAATACAGCAGGAACTATGACACCCCCCCCCAAAGGAGACGATGAAATTCAAGACATCAATGACAATAGAGATGAACGTAGAAGCCAACAACTGAACCAATGTGCATGCTAACAATGGTTTCAACTCATCATCAAAGAAGTTGGTGATCCTGAGAGTCTTCCAACAAAGTGTAGTATAAGGAAAACAAAACATTGGATTTTAGAGTTGTAAGTCTGTAGACTTGCCCTGTTCCACTAGGGGGACATTGATCTATTCAGTTTAACTACAAACTCCACCTTAGAACCTCTAAATTCAAGGAGCAGAAGTATTATTTGAGAGTCAGAATATGCTTCCACCTAGCAGTGGTAAGATAAAAGACAAAGTTCCAACAACCATGTTGGATAAGGCATAACTGTCCCTTCAAGTAACTGAGAAGTATCCTCCCTGCATGAACCACAATGTCCTTCGATAGAGAGAAAACTAAATATTCACTCCCACACCTTTTAGCCATCAAATAAAGTGCAGGCTCAAAAACAACTGGGGAATGAACTAAAACATCACACTCTCGATGAATCAACTGAAGAAAACAAAGACAGCTTATTCCAAAGAGGCCTCCTTTTTGTTTTTGTATATTTCATTTAAAGACTGTGTTAATTACTGTTGATTGGAACAACATTTAGTCAGGTAGTTTATTTTGTTAGAGCAAAGCAGCATTGGGCCATCCGCTGTGTCCACTACAGGGAATTGAGCCCCGGATTCTAGAATTTTAAGTCCGTAAACTCACCACTGTCCAACAGGGGGACTAAAAAGTCAACAGACTAAAAGGAGGCACAAGAAACAGTGAATCTAAATTCTCTCCAGAATGTCAAGGATCGCCCTCAATTACAGCCTCAGAGTCCCCCGGACTTACTACGAATAAGGTAGGAGAGACTCACCACTGTCCAACAGGGGGACTAAAAAGCCAACAGACTAAAAGAAGGCACAAGAAACAGTGAATCTAAATTCTCTCCAGAATGTCAAGGATCGCCCTCAATTGCAGCCTCAGAGTCCCCCGGACTTACTACAAATAAGGTAGGAGAGACTTTAATTGCCTCCATGCCAGAAATAATAATCCAGGAATTAATAGCGTAAATCGGCTTGCCAATCAGAAAAATAAACACACAATAATTTATTTATATATAATATAATATATATAATAATATTTACCTTCTCTCACACTCTCCCCCTTCCTCCTCCCCCTAAGAGCCAGTGTTAGAGATTGTTGATTGAGTCAGTCTTGAAAACTGAGAATATTATCTGAATGAGGTGCTTATATACAGCATCAGGAAAGAGGGCGCATTGACGTAGGTGGAGTGTCATGATACAAATATCGCCAAAGGCAATTAGGTATAAAAAGGGTATAAAAAACTGGAGGAAGTGAGAAAAAATCAGACTAATGCTTAGATGGGCAATGGAAGAAACCCTGGCAGTCGAGTAATACTTGTAAGTGTGAGTAGAGGCGAGTATGTTTTGGAACATCTGTTTCAGATTCCTTAATTCAACAGTAAAAATTCTTAATTTCATTTCTTCCATGAATTCATGCAAGTTATTTCAAACTGACCCTAATTTCAAATACAGTCCCACATGGCTTTATAATACAATAGAAGCAAATACAGTTTCCTCAACCACTACTCTCAAGTTAAATTTATGCTAACACAGTAGATATAGCCAAACCAGTAACTGAACATGACAGCAATAGCTTATTGTCACTCTTTGAATATTTTCATGGTAGCCATGGATTTCTCTACAATTACAATGCATTTTTATTTATCCTCTCCAACATATAACATATACTAATAACTTCTGTCTGTACTTTACAGACGCATTTTCAATAACTTACTTTAGGTTTAACCTTCTGTTACGTTTAGACAACTGGTTCTAAACCAGATTTTTCAATGCAAATATTTAGAAAGAAACACTTATACTTACTTGCCTGTTTTTTGGTAAAAGTTTCAAAACCAGAAGGATTACAGCTTTTGCATAAGAAATGATAGTTGTACATAAAAGCAACACATTTCCTGTAGAAGTAATAAACAGACATCAACAGTCAAGCATGTTCAAGATAAAAAGAAATACAACTCTTTAAATCAAAAAAATAAAATAAATTCTAATACTTCAAAAATGTTATGGAAATTAGTAAGTCAAATTTATTTACAAAATATATATCTTTATGTAAGCTAACATAAATGTTGAGTATTTGACTGGTAATGAAAATATGCCAGTAGATTGAGCAGATAATAATCAAATACTAAAATATACTGCCAAACATGGTCAAATATCACTTAATAATTTCTCTGGTCAAAGAAATATTATCAAGTATTAGAACTTGTTAGTTTTTTTAATTGCACCTTTACTTTTTAAAGTTACTAAAGGTGTTTTAAACTACTTGCTGCAGTGGTATCAAATCATAGCAAATATTTACAAACTTGAATATTAGTATTATTAATTTTTTTTTTCACTTAATCGCAACTTCAATTTCAATAATAACAGAGTAACACTGTGTCTGTATCTTATAACTAGATGACCTAATTGTCTTCTTTTTTTTTACTAACACATATCAAAACAACAAGTTCAACACAATTATTAGCTAATGAAGTTACAAGGTATCACAGTAAAATAAAGATCTTACAAAGCAACATCTTAAGCTAATCAAACAGAGTCCTTAAGGATTTCCCTCTTACATCTTACATTATGGCTGCCATTTCTTCCTTGCCATTCTGTTCATTTGCATCTCCTTTATCTTCATTGGTTTCAAGCTATTTTCATTGTATGAATACTAGGCGAGGGTTTCTTTCGAAATCTTTTATCAATCAAAAGCTGTGATTAACAGTGATCAGCTTCCCAACTAGTTTCTTGTTTAAGAGTGCACTAGTCCTCAAACGGATCCTCATTTTTCATATGTTGAGGTACAAGAGAAAGATATCACCCACAGTGGCTAACATCCATAGAGGAAGCAAGTCTTCCTGCAGTGCTAACACAAAAAAATTCTTAGATAGTGTCTCACATGGTTTTGTAACCAAACTTTTTTGCTTTAAAATTAGCCAACAGTGTAAGAACACTCTGATAATCAAAACCACCTTTAAAACTGGCTATTGTTGCAGTGAAATTGCATGATGAATCAAATTTACCATCACTCAGATACTTCATTTGGTAACTTGGATCATCTAGGTGAAATGCAGTGTGGATTGGATGATAACTTGCTTGTATTGTTCTCCAGTGCTGGTCCTCTTCTGCTTTTACTCAGATTTGGTAAGTGAACTATCTTCTGCTTGTTCTTGTTTTTGAAGGGTCAGGAAATTCTGCTTGAGATCAGACAGTGTAGCTGCAACAATTTCCATCCTTTGAACTGATTGTGCCAAATTCTGAGTACCTGAATGTGTTTCAAATTTCACACCCGTATCATATCTTCATGGAGATAATAGTACAGATTTCTCAAGGACAACAGCCACAGACTGATTCTCTTGTAGCAGCTGAATGCACAGCCTTCTTGCTGGTATTTGAAGGTCATGGAGTCAAATAATGGATGAATCACACTGAAGTTCACTGAGCACAGATTGAAAAAAGTGCTGATAACAAAATAGCTGACAACACTCAGTTACATTTAAAGAATTTAACAATTTGCCTTTGTACAGATGTGATAAAACACTTTCAAATTCTCTAACTCACAAGTTCTAGAGGTATAAATACTCACTCATCAACATTACCCTTGTGGCCTTCATACTGACTACACTATCTGTGACAATGAAAATTGTTTTGATGGTTCCAGCTCAGTAATAACATTTGGAAATTAAGTGACAATGTAATTTTCAGTGTTTCAAGATTTATTAATGTCAGCGAATGAATCAAAGACTAGCTATGGGGTGGTTTTCATAAAATGCATAACAAATCTCTTGAATTCCTTATTTTAAATTCCTATGACATGTAGGGGAAAAACATTTTTTTTTTGGTTTTTATCAGATGATCAAAAACGTCAAATATTCAACTGAATAGTTCTTAGATTTTGGCCTTGACTGCTCTGCAATTTCAAAGGTGAAGAGGGGAAAAAAACTTCCTAGCAAATAGTCTTGATTTTCCAGGAACTGAAATGACTTTGCTTTATTATATCAGAAACAAAATGTCAGTACAAAGCTCTCTTCTGAAAAATTTTCAACCAACAGCAGCACTGCTACACAGTTATAGAATATAATTCAAGTACGTAAATTGTGAATAAAAGTCCAGAAGCTGTTTGTTGATTATTAAATATAGGTATCATTTGAAAAATTAAAAATGTCTCCTTCACCTGTAGCATAGTCTCATTTTCAGCTTTACCAATTATGTTGAACATACTAGGAGTTAGGATCCCATCACATTCACTTAGGATCAAGCTAATCTGCATAAAGCCTACATGCAGTTAACTCTAAGACTTTTTCAACCTATGTGATTTAATGAACTTGCAAAGTAATAAAAACAATTTATTCTAGTAATCTATACTGTAAAAATGGCCTATATTCTTATATTCAATACAATTTCTAAAGTTAGTATAGTTCTAGGCATATGTTTTTAATATTATTTATATTAATTTCAGTCATGTTTATGCATATTATCAAATAATGTAATCTGCTGGCATCATAAAGTCATTTTATTTAGCCTACTTGCTATGGCTAGGCTAAAATAAAAATATAAGTACTCCTATTACAAATTGATTAGACTTGAATTGCCCTATAGTGATTACTTCTGAAATCTATTTAGATTTTCTTATATATTTAGCTAAGCACTTGTCAAAAGAATTCACAGAATTATTTGTTAACATTTAACAGTGGAAAATAATGAACTTTCAATTGACTGGCTTGTTAATCTAATATAAAAAATTTGTAGCTTAGTTCTGTCATTTAATTTTCTACATAGATGTAACTTTATTGGTTTGATATCTTGGTAGTTTATACTTTGAGACAACTAGTGCTATTTAATTCCAAAGGTTCAGTGGTCATATAAACCTCACAAACACGTTCAAATTGAACATAAAGTGCACAATAAGAAATATAAGTTCATATTAAACAGATGAATGCTTACCCAATAGACTGTGTAATACATTCTTGGTGAAACCATTTTAGGCACCCAGCACACTGAAGTTCAACTGTGTTCAGGTTTCTTTCATTGCCACTGAAAAACATCAGAATTAAGCTGTATAAATTTCAAATAACAAAAAATAGACATGTAATTATGTTCTTTAACAAGAACAATACAATGAAAAAATAAAAACTCTTATCAAGAAAAGGTAAATTAATTAAAATACAGGAGATACTTAACTTGACTAAAAAAATAAGATACTCAGTACACATGTTGTGTATTAAATATAGAAAGCATCTCTGGTGGAGAACAAAAAAAGAACCAAAATAAAGTGGGTGTTACTATTCAATAGTTTTTGTATATATTTTACTCATTTGAAAATAATTTAGAATAACTTTCCACACACCTTCACATCTTGTTTGTGTTTCTAAAAAAAATTTGGAGGGGGAACATGGCAAGATAAAACTTAGAAAACATTCGATTTTACCAAGGAGTGAAGTTGTATTAGCATTATTAACATGGAAATGATCATCTTCACTTCTAATAGATAACACTATATACTTACAATACTGAATATTTTCTTTCTTCATAAAATAATGTATTAGTGAAGCAGTTCAAAACCTGCTAGATTATACCTTTCATTTTTATTCATGTAAGATCTCCAAAAACTTTCAGCCAGGTATTGTGTGGTTAGTTAATGCCCTTGTGAACAGGATATTAATAGTTGTAAAACTTGCATTAATATTCACCCAAGACTTAAGTTTCATACTGTAATGATCATGCCATATAGCTCATACTTCCTTAGCCAAGCTATTGTGTCATTGGTTCCCTGTGGTGTGGGTCATAACTAACTAAACAGATGGAGCAGAAGTTTGTACAAGATCAACTAAGCTGGATGTTAATCTCCCATTCGATGTGTGTAATGGGAATGATCAATGAAGCACATAATCTAGGATTGCAAACTATGTACCAGAAATTTGGTCTGAATTAAAAGTATAGTTTAGACACAATTCTGCAGCCTCTATCATATGAAAACAAGTTTTCCTAAACTCAAGTAGTCACCAGAAATCTACAGCAATAACTTACAGGCCAGCAAGTCTGATTAAAAATACCATAAAAATTCTTGAATTATAACAGTATTTCCTTGGCTATACAAGCTCATTATATTCTCCTTAATACATATTTCCCAAATATACTGTTATATTGTTTCTGTACAGTTTAATACTTGCCTGTTGGCTCCAGTCCACACCACATACTAGGTTAACACACAGTATTTTGGTTGTTATTAAAGTGTATATTTTGATGTGATTCATGTTAAGTTTAACTTTCTGTGCTGCAAAGTTTATTCTCTGTGAAAATGAAAAAGTACTTTATGAAGTCATTCAGAACCTATGATGGAAAAAAGAAAGCAGCAGCTGAGATATGGGCATGATCTAATACTGTAGCAAGGATAAGGTGATCCTCTCCTGGACCAAACCTTCACACCACATTCCCAATTTGTAAGAAGGACTGACAGGTTAGGGATGGCTAGGAGAAACCCTAGCTACTGCAATTTGACCTCTACTAGTCATCTTCCACATGCAGGAGTACAAGATAGTAAAGATGGGTAATGGTGATGATGATCAATCAGGACATCTCAAGAATAAGTGAGATGATCTCTAAAGGGGACTCCTGAGTGTTTGTTGACTGGCCCAGGCACTGGATAAGATTATCAGTAACAAGGATAAAGGTGAGGAAGAGGTGTAATGCTATTAGATGGAGCAGCCATGAGCATTCCAGACATTGTTCCCAGTCTCAAGGTTTGATCTTTATACAGTAAATTACTCAATAAATGTTTTATTATATTTTGAGCCTGGGACAGTCTTGTTTTTATGTATTTATAGTACACCATTAAATGTTGTTGTTGTTTTTTAACATCTGTGTTACTTAAAATTTATACAAGTGTAGTCATACCCTTATGCTGATGTTGCTCTGAGACCCCTCCAGTAACTGAGGTTGTTGTAGTCCACAGTGGTGACATGTATCCAAATGCAATTTTGATCCTTCCCAATGACACTAAATGTCGGTATGTGAATCTCTAGAACTGAGATGAACTTTCCTCAAGAACTGACTGTTTCTTAGCATAATGGTAGACATTGGAAGAAGATACAAACATTCACTGTTATCTTAGAAGTGAAGCAAGTGACCTTTCTAGTATTTAAATTGGCAACAAAAGAAGATCTGGACTATTCCTTCAAATATTTAAAGAAGGTTATTTCCTGGAGTAGTTTGAAAGATTCAAAGATAGTTTAACATCAGATGTTGAATTTGGAATCCTGAATCCTTAAAGGTACATAGAAGAGCAGACTGTGCAAAAAACCAAGAAATATATATATACGGCCAAGTTCAAAGAGTGAAAGCATGAACCTTATGAGAACTTGGACATTTACACAAATGATCTAAGGAGATTGCATACGAAGACAACATTCATGACCATGTTACCTACTGCTTGCAATGAATTTCTCATCAATAAGTTCATGAAGGGACTGCCAAGCGAGTCCATGTGACATCACATAGATCTCAAGGACGTTAACCTCTGAATGAGAATATTTCTGTGATGATCAAACTGAACACTAAGGCAGAGGAAGACAACAGCAGTGACTACTTCAGTGGCAGATCTGGATCTGAAACAACCTTAAAGGCCAGTGATGACCCTCAAGGCTCAATCAACATGTTGACCAATGGCTTTGTTGCCATAGACACTGTAAGAGGTCATGATAAGATGGCTTCTCAAGCTCACTTGCTATGGCTATACTACCTATACAACAGAAGTGGCCCTCAAGAAGGATGAGGAACCTGTTTAACCAAGTTACTGAATGTAGGGTTGTCCATATTATAAAACAAGACAAGAACATGAGACTGAGATGCCAACATTTTGAAATATGAAATAATACATTTTCATTGCTACCCTGAGGTGTGAATTATACCTAATTGGAGGGGTGGTACAGAGGTTTGCACAAATAGTTTTCTTTATTTACAGTATATAGCCTTTGAGTATATATAATGGGAATGATTACCGATGTGAGTAATCTATACTATGGGTCACTGAACTATGACTTTGGTCTGGCTTAACAGTGTAGTACAGACAAACTCTCATAATCTCTGGGAAAATGTGCTCTTCCTCAACTCCAGTGAGCACAAGAGTTTTTCGATGATAATCCACCACATCATGAATTCTTAAGTCTAATAAACAATAACAGCAGTTGTTCTTTATTTCACTCTTGTGTTTCAGTCTTCCCATACTAATTTTATTATTTTTAATAGCTCTTTTTTACAGAGCTTTGTAATTACATGTTGACTCCAGTTTTACCTAGAAATACTATATCAGCACTCTCTAACTTTTGTTCACATGTCACCTCAACATTTATTATCTGTGAATTTAGACATAAAATCTCATATTCCAAATAGATGATTTTAAAAACATTATAAAATTAGAACTGCATCAATACTACAACATACATATCATTTCATGAGACTTTATAATACCCCATAAAATAACAAAAGAAATATTAGGTTTTTCTGTAAATTTAAACATTATCCTAAAATCACTAGCTCTAGCTTACTTGTGAACACTACATTAGTCCAGGTTAATCAGATATTATGATGGATCACCACTTTGTGATCTAATTGTTTACTAGTAATTGTAGTTAAATTTCTAAAGTACCTCTAGAAAAATATATACTTGAATGACTGTTTTAGCTAAATCATTTTGAGCTCTACAAAAAAAAAAAATTAGTCAGTAGCTGAAAGCAAAACTAGTAGCAATACAATTTGCTAGTTAGGACTAATTTGAAGTTCTGTGTACAGTTTTGGTTGCCATATCTAAAGAAAGATATTGAATTATTACTGGAAAGGGTTTAAAGGAAGGATACTATGATGATTCCAGAATTGGGAGAGTTATCTTATTTGGATAGATTATTTTCTGAAAAAAGGAAGACAAATTATCTTATTGAAGTTTACATCATTATTTGGGGGGAAGGATGATTAACAGAATAAAGGACCAATTTATTTATGCTGTATTCTGAATGTAACAGGAGAAGAGGACATAAATTTAAGATCTGAAAAAGACAAGCTTGGGTCCAATCAAGAGTTTTATTTTTATAACAATGTAACTATGAAATAAGTTGCTGTCAGCAGTGGCAGCAGTGAGGAGTTTATGAGGAAAACTTATTTCCTGAAAAATAAAGGGTGGATTTTAGTTCATATGGTCCTTGTTGTCCATATGTTACATAATCCTGAACCATGACAGTCATTCATAATAGGGATCCCAAGGAATTGCACAAAACCCTGACAGAACATTCAGGCAAAAAAAGCACCTTAAACAGTAAAGATTCAGTTCAAACAACACTTTGTAACCTTTACTACTGACTGAGAAGGCTGTACACATATAAAGATACACACACACACAAAAAAGCACGCCTGTTAGACTTATAAGAAAAAGAAAATCTGCTCAAAACAGCCCATTTGTAATTCTTCTTATTATTATTATTCTCTTGCCAGCCTACAACAAAAATGGCTATGTATCTTGCACCCAAACCTTTTCTAGAATACTAA
>NW_013666090.1:75207-93764 GCF_000517525.1 Limulus polyphemus
AAGATCGTAGGGGTTTGGAAAAATTGATTTATTTCTTCTATATTTTACATATGTTAAAAACCATCTTAATTCTAGTGTAAACGATGTTATCATTACCCCCTTGAAGTTAGCTTTCTTACAAATATCTGATGTTCCTTTAAAAAGCTTAAGTAAAGGATCTAACAGGAATTTCCAGCCAATAATAGATGAATATTATATGACTATGACATGTAGATATTCAATGCTTTGTACACTGTACAATTGCTGTCTTTAGGGAGTCAATCCCTATATTATGTATGAAGGAGTTTAAAAAAAATCAATACACGAAATATTAAATTTTCTTAAACATATTTGTAGAATAATTACTTTAAAAGACAAGAAGGTATATTTCAAGCGATGTTTGAGAGGTATATGTTTTATTTGAAAAAGCTACTTTTCTACTGGTAAAATTTTATATGTGCTTAAAAGGGATTGTGTCTTAGTCTAGACATATATTTACCCATTGCTATGTATTATATATATAGAAAATATAGTTACTCAGAAACTGTAAATGCTTACTGTATTCTCAAAGAATTCTCCATGACAATCTCCAGCTGCAGCTTAACATTTTACATCTCAAACTAAAGTGATCAAATAATCAATAGTTTCAGTAAATCATCGTGAACCGTATCAACTAACTACTATGCTTATAATAATTACAATATATAAAGTTAGCTACCATATCAAGTAATTCTTTACCCATAGTTCACCATAAAAAACCAGCAAAACAAGATAAATAAAAAATTTGGAATTTAAAATCCTGCAAATAGGGATCATAAAAAACTAAGCAAATAAGGCCAGAGATACTGTACAAATTATTTACTCAAAGTACAAACCCCTATTTTGGCCCAATGCTGTTATCCAGAATTACATTTGGTAGAGTCAAAATAGGGATTTTTTGTTTGAGTAAATAATGTCTAAAGTATCGCTGGCCTTGTTTGCTTACTTTTCTTACGAACCCTATTTGCAGGTTTTTAAATTCCCAATTTTTATTTATTTTGTGTTAAATACATGATAACCATACACTTAATAATTTGTTTTAGTAAAATTATTGCACATCATAATTTCTTTTAAACAAAACAGTATCACCATGTTACTATTAAATTTGTCCAACCAATTACACAAAGACATAGTAAATTCAGTATATGACTTCTCAGAATAATGAAATATTAATTAGGATAAAAGGATTAAAGGATGCTACAGAAATTATTAAATACACCTATACGTAATAGCTATAAAAGATCAATATTCCCCAATATCCATACTATTCACTTATATGATTTATCTTAACACTGTAAATCAACATTTCAGAAGTTATAATTTTTCTATACTGAAAATGCATTTCCAATAGGTACTTACCCACACACATACACAAACACATATATATATATAGCTATTCTTGTTCAGTGCTGCCCTATATCTTAAAAAAAAAAAATTTACACTCTCCCATACACCATGATCATCATGGTTCAGCTGTGTCTTGCATGTAAATCATCATGTGACAACCGTCTACCAACAGAAGTGCAACACACCCTCCTGACGCACGTGGCTCTCTCTATTTGATTATACTGAACTATCACTTTGAGTTTAGGCAGAAAAAGAAGCCCTGGTTTTCAGTTGGGAGGAAGGGTGGGAAGTGCAAGAAGAGGTATATGTAAGTATATGTATACGTAAGTTATAACTTACGATACGGTACATTACCTCCACTCACATGTTGGGAATAATAGAAATAAGCATCATTCAAAAGCATCCAAAGAACACCTCAGAACTGTGATTATCTTAGTAGAAAACCATACACTGGAGACTCTGCACCCAGTGTGGAAAGAGGTCACACACACACACGAGTGGAAAAAGAGAGGACACAACCAAAATGAATAGAAAAAGGTTGGATTGGAATCCAAATCACAGAATATCATAATCTCAGTCCCAAATGAAGAAAGACCATAGAAGAAACATCTACAGACAGTAATGTGGAGGAAAGCTAAAATGGATGTGTTCCAAGTTGTAGACTGACTAGGGCACGACAGACTGCATGCAGCAGGTTAACTCCAGTCCAAAACTAAGCAGATTCGGAAATATAACCTCCGATCAGTGGTAGAAGGAGGGTCCACATCATCTTCACCTGAAGTTCAGTAGAACATAAGTAGATACTGTGTAAACTGATCTACAAAACGGACTCGTGCACAATCCACAACTAACCAGACATTCAGGAACCCGACATCCAAATGACGGTAGTAAGAGATGTGCCCATATGGCAGGTCACAACAAACTGAAATTCAATCAGACTAGCACCCCACTGTTCAACATCATCTTAGGCTGCATAACTTCTTGAGGTGGAGCACAAGAGAGAGAACCATTGCCTCATTCAACCTTATCCTCCAGATAGAACCATACAGAAGTTGTAGGGCAACTCAACCTTCCGGGTCTCACCTAATGGCAGTGAATGGCCTTCAAAGAAAAATATTAACTACCTCACCCTCCAGACAAAACTGCAAAAAAGCTGGGCATAACATCAACCTCCATGTAAGTCCATGAGTTAGTATGGTCCAGAATGGGCATATTAATAAAGTAAATATATCATGAGGGAAAACCTACTAGCAATCTTGTGGAACACCTCATCTCAACAGTGTGCATTATTGGCTATGGATATATTGTATTTTATGATTTCATCATGGCCATACAGTGTGGATTTGAGATATATTAAGTATACCAGAACAGGCAATGCTCGTCACAGAGTGGAATCCTTAATGAAAAAAAGGAACATGCCACTGTATGAAATTAAAATGTATATAAAAAGATAACATAACTTACCCAGTCACAGTCTCACCACAGTTTGAAAAATGACGACAGGTGGAAGACAGTACCCCAACGAGGAATAAAAAGCTACAAGATGAGCATACGAGATGTAGACAACATGCCTGGCTGAAGAATTTCCTGTAACGGTCAATGGAAATGAGACGTCAGAGAAAGAGTAAGGTGTCTGATCTGATGTGTCAACACCTGGAACAGAGTTCGGGAAGAAGGAGACAAGGATGAATAAGTAATTGAATCAAAAGCCAAACACAATTGGTACGGGTGGAAGGAGAAAGGTCACAAACAGAGGAATGTTGCCAGGGAATGAAAAGGTAGGACCCACAGAAGGAAGTTGTGCAAGCAATATAACAACAAAGAGCACGTATGGGACATAAAAGTCTATCTGGATCAGACCAGGAATAAAGGTGGAAGATGGAAAGAAGAGAAATCAGTGAGAAGGAAGAATTTCCCTCACGAGCTGCAGAAGTTTTGGGGAAGAAAGATCTACCTGGATAAAGGATAACATAGGTGGAATGGTACAGAGTGCATGAAACGTTGATGGCAAATACATCAAACCGATGACACACACAGGCAAAAAGGAGTAAGAAATAAGGCATAAGGGACCAGTGAAACAACGAACAGGAAGACAAAGGAGCAAACATAGACTAAGGTAGTAAAGAACCACGCTGACATTCAAATGTGGAAGGACCACCGGACAAGGAGGTCTACAAATCCAAAAGGAATGCAACAAAATGGAAAATGTAGGGGAGATAAACATTAAACAGTACTGGGAAAAACAAAAGGTGTGAGACAAGGCTGCTCAATAGCCAGCGATGGACAAGACCAAAGTCCTATGATCAAACAGCCAAGTGAAGAAATCCGTAATAAGAGGAACAGTGGTTTGAGAAGGGGAAAACCCAGACACAAAGATCAATGTTGGATAACGTTCCAATTATGTTGATAAACTGCCAATGAGAAAGAGTGAATGAAACGAGCTAAAAAGGAAGCAACCTGCTGAGACAATCCAGATCTCCTCGCCAAGGACCTGATAAATGGCAGGCATGAAGACAAAGGAGAGGCAGTTTGGAGCTGAAGTAGATGAAGAAGCCATGGTTGAGTCAGCCAGTAAGAAGCAATCAGAAAGCTCTGACATGAAGTGGCATGGATGTTCAAAATCACTCAGGGAAGAAGTCGGATGAGAGGATAAACATAAAGGTACCACTTGTACCAATCCGGGCTAATCACATCGACAGCTAGAGCATGTAGATAAGAAAACAGAGACCAAAATGGAGGTACCTTGGTATTGAGGAAAGTGGCAAATGCATCTAGCTGAGGAGTACCCCACTGGGAGCATAGCCACTGGAAAACCTGATGATCAAGAGACCAAGATGTGTGCGCCTTGTTCCACCATCAATGAGGGAAGGAAAAAGGGTAATAGGAGAATCCAAGGGATCCTGAGCAAGATCATATTGGTCATGCAGAATCCACTTAAGAGACTGCATATGTGCCTGACCAAAGGCAATAAGTGCTTCCATAAAAGCCCACATCCCCAAATGTGATAGAACCTTGCAAGCAGGAAGAGAGGGAAAAGCAAGGGCATGGAGAACTGAAAGATCCATCAGAGTCAAAGAGGAGAAGATTTGGCCCGACTGAGGTAGGTGTGGGGAAAAAAACCAAGTGGGTAAGATATTGGGTATGTAATAACAGGAAAGACTTCTCCAACTTCATAATCCAACCTACTCAAGCAGCTTTTGTCAGAGGCAGATGAGCATGTTGTGAATGACTCAAGTTTGGAATGAGCAAACAGAAGCCATTGTCAATGCAGTGGTGTAAGCGCAACCCCTTAGCATGCTTAAGTCAGGCAAAGGCTTTGACCACCTAACAAAGAACATACAAAGGACAAAGGGCAAGTTGCAAAACTGATACACAACCCCATGGTGGACAAACCAAAGATAGCTTCTTGATTGATGAGAAATAGGAATATGGAGATAAACAATCGAGACATCTACCATGGTCATCCAGAGTCCTGGGGAAAAAGCCCACCTTAGTGGGAAAAAGGACTCCATAGTAAAACAGGGAAGATCCAAAAATCAGTACCAGTTGTCTTGGGTGAAACAAACGACATGACATAAAATCATGGGGAATGATGGCTGGTAGGCTTGATAGCTCTCTGTGATAGAAGAGTCTGTACTGCCTTGTACAGACATCAAATAGTAGTAGGATCATGAGGTAATGGAAATTATATGGGTAGTGGAGAAAATGAAAGGCATTGAACGAAAAGTCCTTCAAACAAAACCTGGATATCAATAGAACAGGCAGTGAATTCCAGCCATAGGATAACAAAATCGACCAAATGAGCCCTACTTAACCAGAACCTTCAGAATAGTCATCAGTACTACTGGTACCAATGAAACCTATGTCAAGAAACATGATGAATGGTGGAACCCCTAGTGGTAGGAATAGGTAAAGAATGGGAGGGTGCAGGATGTGGAAAGTAACAGGGGCTCAGAATGAGACAAATGAGCAACCAAAGATGAAGGGGTCGAATGTTGTCTCACAGATTCCACCTGTGATTCCAAATTCTTAGGCATATCCCCAAAAACTAACTGATGGAGAAAAGGAACCATCCACAAGTCCCAAAGATAAGTAGATGGGAAACAAACCTGGAACATGACAGCATCCCTCCCAACAGCAAAGAAACCACGTGTGAAAGGAAAGAGCCAAAGAGGATAATCACACTAACAGAATGTATCCCTCAGTAGATTGGTGGAGTGCCTCAGAAATGAGCTATATGGTGGACAAGGGCCATAGGAGTGTCATAAGGGCAAGACAAAGGCAGGAAAACTGGGTGTGGGATAAACGAATAGGATTGTCAGGGTCAGCCCCAATACAGGCAAAAGGGATTCTAACTGCTTAAAATCAAGAAAAGGGTAATATGCCTGATGGCAAGCCAAGGCAAAATGATCCAAGGCCCATGGAGGGCGAGGCTTGCTAGCACAAGCTTGCAACTGAAAAACAAAATGTTCACCATGAATCCTAATGTCAAGAGAAGGAGAGAAAAGAAAGTACTGTGAGGAAAGGGGTGTTATGTAATAAAGAAGGAACAGGATTATAAGAAATCAGGGAAATGGATAAAATAGAACATATGAGAAATCATGTTTAAAAAGTCTGAGTTAGACCTAGCAGATTCCACTGAAAAGGCTTGGGAAGGCATGGCATAGTCAGGTGGAGAAAAAAGGCTGTCCAAATCCTAATCATCACAAACAGGTTCAGCAGATTCAGAAGGAAGTCTAGCAATATTGGGAGAAGAAGGTTGACTCATACAGCAATCAAACTCCTGAAGAATGAAAGCTGAAAATTCCTCATTCAAGCTCCTTCAACTTGAAGCCTGTGTGGTAGAACCTCCAAAGTGGTAAAATGAACTTCAAAAGAGAAAAACAACAACAAAGGTAAGTTCCCACATAAAAATATAGAAATAAACTGTAGTAAAAAATATTCCCAGTTCATATGAAATATTAAAGAAATGAAAAACCCTTGAAGACAGCACAATCAAAAAAATGTCTGTACTAGAGCACTGCCTAAAAAGAAGTGATAGTTCAGTAGAATCGAATAGAGAGAGCCACATGCATCAGGAAGGTGTGCCACATTCCTATCAGAGGAGGGTTGTCGTATGATGTGAGACACAACTGAACCATGATGATCGTGGGGTATGTGGGAGTGCAAGGCTTGTGGTATGTGAAAACAATTTTTGCACTGAATGAGAATAGCTTTATATGTGAGAAGAGGTACAGTACTGTATCGGAAGTTAACATTTTCCTAAATTGAAAATGTATTTTCAATACACTTACCTCTGCTGACACTATAGCTATTTCTTGATCTCCAGGATTTCCACTCTTTGTCCATCTAAGCATTGAAAATGCTTGCTCCAGTCTTTTATACCCCCAATCAAATGCCCTTGGCAAATTCTAATTTTCAAAATTCTCCACCAACTTTAATGTGCCCTCTATCTAGGTACTGTATATAAGCACCTCATTCAGATAATTTAATCACTTTTTCAGGACATAAATCAGCTTTTAATGGGGAGGTAGGGTGGGAGAGTGTCAGTGATGTAAGTATTATTGGAAAAACATTTTCATTTTAGGAAAATGTAACTTCTAAAACATACTATATACTAACCTTTCAAGTGCATTTTTCAAGAGTTGTTAAATAACTAACAAACTGATAGAGAAATAAAAACTAGATTTTTTTTTATATATGAACAATTATATTTCCACAACTTGTCATAAGTTCCATTACTCAAATTTCATTTCTAAGAATCAAAACATTTATTTATCTCAAAATAATCACAATTCCAAAATACCCTGCTACTTTTAATCTCATTTTCTTAACCAAAAAGTGTTCATGATTTCTTTAAGTCTAAAAGCCTAAACAGAACTTATACAATAAAACAGTAACTCATTAGCTATGACTCCTGTATTATTTGTAAAAAACTCAACTCAGACTCATCTTAAATTATAGACTTAATGTTTTCTCTTTTTAGAAATCACAGATAACTGAATGTTTAGGTCATCTAAACACCACAAAGCATAACAGTGACAACTGTAAATTAAATGCAAAATTACAAATAAAGAAAAAATGCACATATTGCATAAGATTATTACACTTTTCAATACTTATCGGTTTCTAGCATGTATATGTGCATATATATATATAAATAAGATATACCCCTTAAAACATTGCTGAACACTGTTTATATGATAAAAAAAGTCTCCTTATGTGTGTTTTTTTATTAAATAGTGTTGTTAAAACATACACTGCATAGGTAGGTTTCAGCTTTAACATATAACCCTAATTTGTTTCACTTACTTAATAACCAAGATCTTTTTATATCATAAATAGGAATAGGCTAAATCACAAACTATACTTTGTAGCACATTTCACAGTATATCAATGGAATTCAGAAGAAAAACAGGTTTGTACAACATCATAAATTACCACTACACAGTTATTTGTATTTTGTTTCATTCCTAATAATGTACAGTATATCAAAATTGTGTTTGTGTAAGTTTACACCATGTTTGTTTTGTTAGCTGACTGGTTGCCAAATTGAATTTTTGTTTCACAAAAAACACAAGTCAGTTACTAACTCACCAATAGCACTGACCATCTCCACCTTCAGTAATGCTTGATGCTTGGTCTAACACTGGTGCAGTTGTAGAGCTCAAACTATCTTCAGCAAAACTTGGTTGGACAGGTAATAATTCTGACTGTGATTCTTCTGTTTCTTTTGGCTGATCCAAGATGCTTTTTTCTATAATGCTCTGACTCAAATGTTCATTTCTATCTTGTACTTTTGCATTACTTTCCTTCTTAGATGGTTCAGGAGTAGGAAACTCTTGTAGAGCATCATCGTCTGTCAAACCTGGAACACTTGATTGTCTGATTGATAAAGAATCTTGAGAAACTGCTTGACCACCTCCTTCCATCTTTTCTGAACTACTGAACTCTAGTAAATGTTAAAAAAAAAACAATGTTTAGATACATGTAAGAGGAGAATATCAAGATGAATAATATAGTAGTAGTGTTAACATATTCCTAACTTGAAAGTGTATTTCAGATAGATACTTACTTCACTGCATCACTAAAAACTATTACCTTGTATGCACTACCATAAAATTTCCTTTGCATGTCACAAGCCTTGAATAAACTCCCACGTCAACACGTATTGCCCCAGCTTTTGATGTAATCATCATCAGACTATAGTCCTCTACAAATAGCAGGGTGACAAATTCTTCATGTGCAGTAATCCTCGTGAGAACTAGTACATGATCATAGGCTCATTCTTGATTAGGCAAATGATAGTCACTGAAATTGGAATAGAAAGGTGGGAGGTGGTCCACAGAGGTAAGTATTTATCTTAAATATGTTTTCAGGTAAGAAAAATGTTAACTTCAGAAATATTACTTACTTATATGCACCATTAAGAGCTAGAATCCGACAATGAAGATGGTGAAGGGGCCAGTGCTGATCAAATACAAAAATAAGCTCCTTTCTGTGGGAAACTGCATCCATTTCAAGTAGGAAATACACTTTGCCCAATTGTTGTCATTTGTTTTATTTATGTTGATTTACTTCTTTTGACATTGTGTTAGTAAAACAAAGGATATCAAGAAATCAAGTGTTTAGGGTTAGGTGCTGCCAAGGTTGGCAGTACATTATAATGTGTAGTGTGAATACAGGTTTAGACAATCCTGTTTTGGTCAAATATTTACATGAGATAGATGCTATCAACTCTCTCAATACAGTCTCGGTCAATTTGACCGACCACGTGACCTTCTTGTACTCATTTAAAGTCTTTGTAAATTTAAAACTTATAACTCCCAATATCATTGGTATATGTTCACAAAATTTGGCAGTCTTTCAGTTAACATTACAAGTCTTTCACATACAAAATTCATATTTTTAGTGAAGTATTTTTAATAAACTAAAATAAAGATTGGTCCATGAATATATTGAGTACTTGTTTTGAATAGTCCGTGTGCAAAGTAAGTTTCATGTTTGAATTAAAAATACTTTTAATCATCTCAAAAATCTCAAATTTCCTTTGTAATCCCAAAAGCCTCCTATATGCATTTCAAACGTTTTTTGAGTAAAAATCTGTAGTTTATCTGTTATTTTCTCTACACTATCTCAAAACTAGATCGGTCAAATTAACCGGCCTCGTAACCACCAAAAAATTCAAAATAAACCTAAATTACCCTTTTTTCTTTCTAGAATGACTTCAAATTGTAACATGAAACTACATTCATTTATCCTAAATAGCTCTAAGTTCGTAACAGTATAAATCTATTTATAATTAAATTTTATTGTTTTGTTGCCCTTTGAACCATGTCTAACTACTATACATGCCATTATTAGTTGTAAATCACTCAGGGAACGTGCAGCTCATGATACACTATCGAATTACGTTACCCATGAGCTACTTGCGTGCATGCTTTGTGAATCATTTTAATTATATTATCATTATTACTTATTTTACCTAATCTAGTCTTAAATAACTTAAAATGATTCATATTTTTAGATTTTAGATACTTTTATAATAATAAATAAAGAATAAATATGAAAAACTAGAAATAAAGTACTTACCCAATATTCTTTTTTCTTGTCCACAATTGTTTTTATAGTAATGCTAATTATGCATTTAATACTTTTTAGTTAATTAAATAATGCACCAAAGAATATAGACTAATAACATGCAAAAAGTAGACAAATTTCCTTAACTCTCAAGATTTTTCTGGCTTTCTAACTGTGCAACAAGAGCCATTACAAATTCATCCCAGCTAGTCATTAACTTGTACTGTGAGTGAAATTCACAATATTTTGTTCAGAACACATCGTTATACAATACATCATTATAATTAAACATAACAGAGAATTATCAAAAAATTGTGAAAGAGAAGATGTGACAGGTGGGTGTGGAAGGAGGGGTCTGATTTTCTATTCAATAACTCTGTAACAAAACAAAATTTAAGATTATAAAAATTATGGTTTGTCTAAGCAATAATGATTTTATAGAGAGTAATTTACATCTAATTTCATACTTTTTTGAGCATTGGTGGATAAAAATAGAGATGATGACATGCTAAGAGAAAAAGGGTCATGTGGGTCACACTAGTGGAAATTTAGGATTTTTTTAAATATTGCCTTGTAGAATTAAGAACTTAAAACTTGTATATATATTAAATTATGAATTATTAGCTATGATTTTATGCTATTCTAATTGGTATAACATAAACAAAAAGTACTTTAATAATTTTGAATGTAAGACACTAAAACCATGTGTCATGCGCAATAAAGGATACCCGGCAAATGAAAGGAGCCCGTATGTGCATTCCAAGGCAAATCCAAGTCCCATTGTGCTTGACATATGCACTAAAAATAGTAATATTGTGATGGTGTGTGCTCACTACATCTCCATGTAATACTTCAGCACTACATTTGAAATGAGTTGTATGACCAACCAGTCTTACCAGGGGGAGGGAAGCAACAACCACTCACAAAGGAAAATCTATGTTGACTTCCCAAAAGCTTGGGGCTAGGGAAGTAAGGTTATCCTGTTCCACTACAAAATAGGAAGGGGGAGGGAATTCACATAGATAGGAACACTGTAGAGTCTGCACAGACCACTGTGATCAGGCATAATCATCTGAAATTGGGTCCCCACCAAGACACAGCACAATAGGTTACTATCACTAAAGACAGCAAGCACAAGTCAGGTGTAAGGGCAGAACTACAAATGATGCTTTTTTTTTCTGCTTTTTTGTCAGAGGTGCAGAAATGGCCAGGTCAATCATAGAGATATAACACCAAAGCATTCTTGCAGAAAACACCATCTTAATGGTAGGTAGAAGTGAGTGGGATTCACACTACTCTTTTTCCATGCTTGATGCGGATTTCAAATAACTATTCCTTGAGAGCTATCATTGCCCACTAGGTGGGATCCAAAACACCAAACATAATTAATGAAGTGTTTAGTTTTACTTGTTAAGTGGTTGTTTTGTTTAGGTTTTGTTTTCTTTCCCTTAGTTTTTCCTTTTCCTGTTTGGTGTGTTTTGCCTCCATATTTTGTTTTTATTTGGATGTGTGTGAAAAGACTGGTACACATACAGTAGTGTCATGAAGTGTATCACAGACTTGGAGACTGTACATGGTATGTGATAACACCAAACACAAGGAATGGATCAGGTAGTTCTGCATGTTATATGGTGTTTTTGTTGACATGTATACAATGATCAGTTTACACATGGTCATAAAATGTGACAAGGCCATGGATATTGTACAAGAACAGTGACGGAGGTAGCACCACCCATAAGATGCATAAAAATATATTAAATAATGTGGTTGTGAGACCTGGTAGACAAAACCCAGGGTATGTTAAACCTCCCCATGTTAAAGAAATGTGACAATAATGTGTCGGGGATTTCAAGTGGGATGTTGATGGCCAGAGGCAGTCTAAGATCTAGAGCAAGGAAAACAGAGGTTCCAAGAGTGAGTACTACCCTTTCAGTGGATGAATGAAATGACGAGTAGCTATTTGAATATATCAGAATAAGAAGACCAGAAAGACTAAACAGAAAATAATAGGAAGCCTGGTGAGCAATCAATATCTCAAGGATAGAGATATAGAGAATCCACTCCTCTAGAGACCAAACTCCAGAAAGGAATCAGGTGTCCAGAACTGCACCCCACCTGATAAAATGTATTGGTTGACACACCTCATTTGGAGGTTTAGATGTCATCAAGCACAAAGCTGCAAAAGGTACAACTATGTTGTGTTCAGCAAGGGTATGAATATCCACATGTGTAAACATAAGCATTTTGACTTATTGCTGAGCTCCAAATAGATATAAGTTCAAGTGAGATGAAGGAAAGAAGAAGAATGTACTAAGGCAAGAATGATCCAATAAGCCACTGAGACAATGAAAGGTAAAAAAAGACAGTGAACCCTTGGATATAACTGCACGTAATGGCCATAATTATTGAAGGGATGCATGTATGTACATGTAAGAGGAACAAAGGACTCATGAGAAAAGAGTCACCAAAACAAACAATCCTCTCAGAAGCTCCATGTCTCAAAGACATAAAGGAGTAGGCTGAGTCAACTCTGCATAAGAATTTAAAAAGACCCCAAAGTGAATTATTTACATGATAAAGGTCAAGATAAAATGAGAAAGTTAAACCAGCCACCCCAAATGAGACAACTCTCGAAGGAGAAAGGAAGTCACACAATCAAAAACCATGATGGAAGAGGCAAGTAGAGACCAAATGTTCAAAGAGTACTGGAAGAGTAGACTTCAAGAAAGTAACCTGGAAGCAAAATCCACCAAATCCAGTGGAAAACATGTGGGACCATAGATAACACAAAAGGAAGAACCAAAAGAAACAAGTATCAAGCAGACAAAGCAGCATGTAGGGAAAGCAACTGAAACTTTGATCTAAGTCATCCACTTCCAAGGAGTATATTGTCCATCTAGAACCAAGGAAAGACAAAATTTGGTTCAAGTGAGATAAAAGTATGACTGTAAGCCAAGCCTTCAGTCTTCAAGGAAAAGAAAAATAAAAGATGGTAGTAAAACTCCAGTGGCGTTGAGAAATTATCCCCTGGTGTTCCAATCAGGGGAGGTGGATAATAAAATGATTGGTAAAATTCCTGAGAAAGTGCCTGAGTAGCCCAGAAGACTATGGCAAGAAGAGAGTAGAGGTATATAAAGTAGGAGAGCCAAGCTCTCAATGGGGCGGCACAAGAAACAAGGTACCCCCAATACCTGTGATAGCCAATCCTCAGATAAAGGAGGAGGATGGAGAGTAAAAAGACAACTATGAATTAAAGAGAAAGCAATCCCATAAGGCTATAGAGGATAAGAAACCAGATGGAGCCTCCTTGTCCAGATACAAGAAACCAGTAAGGAAACCCAACATGTACATCCCCAAAACAAAGAAACAAAGGTAACAAGGACACAACAGAACAAAGTGAGGGCAAGGTTGGAAACAGTTATATATACAAAGCCTATGAAACAAGGGGAAGCATGGACAGATAGCCTAGAAGGTAAGTAAGTATGGTATAAAGACTAGAAGAAAAGAGTGAGGCAGAAGGAAGAAAAAAAAGGAAAAGAGAAGATCCCCAAGCACAAAGAAGAGATACAAGTGATGGAAGCTCATGCAACTAGGTATCCTAAGCTTCAGCATAAAGCAAACAGGAGAAATAAAAAGTAAAGCACATACTGTGCAATCCAAGAAATGAAGGTGGGATTATCTGGTTTTTGACAGGAAGAGAACACTAGAAGCAAAAGTAGGCACAGAAACACCATTGGTGAAACTCACTGACATATAGAGTAGGCTCAGATGAAGCACTTATCAAGAATCATAGATCCAAAATCAAAAAGGAATCAATCACCTGGTTTACAATGGTGGTAGCAACAGTGACCCTTAGTGTCTCCACTCACCATTACAGTAGCGAGTGACTCCTGTTTGGGAATGTCCGACCTTGGGAGACATAAAAAATGTGGTTACATGAATTTGTACTCTAAATGATCCATGAAACAGGCCTTCTTTTTGAATACTTTTATGCCAGAAACATGATTTTCCAGGCATTTTTAAGCCCTGTAAATCAGTTTGGCATTTTTCCAAACTTTTCCAGTCTTCCAAACTCGTGTCTGCCTGAGTTTCAATATTTTATTATAAAAACATCTCGCAGAAACAAAACTTGTTTCTTTTTTTGCTAAAAATTAGCCTGGGATATCAATGGTCACTCAATCACACAATGGAAAGTGAAGATGTGTCCCATGATGTAGTGTCTAGGGCACAAATGACTGTACTTGGTAAGTCAAGTTACATCCAAGACCTCACTCACTGGGTACTGACATCCACATGAGGGTAGGAGGAGGGCACCCAATTGGAGGGGTGAACTGCATTAGGGCATCTCAACTCCAGGAAATAGTTACTCATTTCCAGAGGATCTTGTAACTCCCTCTACACAGGCAGAACACCACCACCTAACTCTGAACTGAATGGTTATAGCCATCTTTGTGGAACCCATCCAGCAGGTTGCCTCCATGGTCAACCACCCCAGTGGATTGTAAGTGGTAAGGATTCCTGTTTTCCAATTGAAGAAAGAGGGGAAAATAGAGGTGAAGCAGTCCAGGGGGACTGCAACACCAGAGATAGCGCAATGGGTGAACACAAACCACTATTTTGAAAAGCAGACCACACCGATTTATTCAAACTAGGAATGACAGGGATGGGCAGCAATCCCCTTCTGCTTTATCCATGCTGTCCATGGGTGATACAGTCCTGGACAGGCATATTATGAGGCAATTATCATGAGGAATTTACACTCTAGTGATCGTGTGAAACACCCCATCTCAAGGGTGATCTTACATAGCCATGGAAAATGAATAAGAATCAACATGGCTTACAGTGCAGATTTGATATCAAGATGATTGTGAATGGTGAAAGTCATCTAAGTGGAACCCATTCCGAGTACAGAGAGAATACCTGGTCAAGCACCACTTGCCACAGAGCAGGATCCAAAGTGAAGCTGAAGCACAGGCCACTGAAAGAAAAAAAGCATTAATGAGGATTTACCTCATGTCACAGCCATACCAGTCTGTAGTATAGCCTCAGGCATCAGGCGATACCCCAAGGAAGCAGAAACAGTGATATGGTATAGGTACTGGGAGATGAACGTGTGTGGAGTCCTCCACATTTCCGATCTTACAATCTCTTCCAATGGCCGACGAAGACGAGAGGCAAGATGACGGATATGATGGCCCTGGTCAGGGTAATGGGGGGGAAAGATCATGGGAAGAGGAAGGTTACCAAGGAATAAAAAGGCAGAAACAAGGACCCTGGACAGGCAGATAAAGGAAAAGGAGGACTGACTTTCTCCAGTCACAGAGGTCTTGGGAAAAAATGCACGATCCAGATAAAGGATAAGCTTGGAGGAGTGGTATAAGGTGCTGGTAATGTTGTGACAAAAATATCCGACCTATAATTCCCACAGGCCAGGAGGAGGAGGAAATAAGCATTCAAAGAGAGGTGAAATAGGGAACACGTAGACAGAGGCTACGAGATTGAAAGCACCTGGTACATGACATGCCATCAAACGAATTTGATGTGTGTAGGCCCAATAAAGAAGATCCATAGTGTGGAAACATAGGGATCTGGACCTGTTACCACCATGGTAGAATTGTCAGAATGGATCATAACCAGCCAGCAGCTGGCAAGAGAAAGAAAGTGATCCAAAGCCTGACTAACAGTCACAAGTTCAAGAACACTGATGTAAAGAGAACTCTCCTCCACAGACCAATAACCCAAAACCTCCCGGAAATCCACCCAGGCATGCCAGCCCTGAAAGGATTCATCCCTAAACAGATATAAATCTGGCATCAGAGGAGGAAGCAGGACCTCGGCCAATGTGTGGGCCCTGTTCAACCACCTATGGAGATTGTCTACAAGGGAGGAGAGTGGGATATAGAAGTATCCAAGGGATCCCGGGTGAGTTCCATTGATCGTGAAGGACCCATAGAGGATCACGTTCCCCAAAAGCAATAGAACCCCGTGAGCTGTAAGTGAGGGAACAGAGATGGCTTTCCGATTGGAGCCGGAAAGTTTGGCCCTGACTGAGATGAGTGTTGAAGAAAACACCCAAATGTGTAAGGTATTGGGTAGGACAAAAGGAAGACCTCTCCAATTTGACCAACCAGACCACCCACACAGTTTCGGCCAGGAGCTGATGAGTGTAATAGGCCATTCCCATTCAGAATGAGCAAGAAGCCAGTCATCCATATAACCATGGAAGCACAACCCCATGGCATGAATATGTCAAACAAAGGAGCGGACCACACGACAAAACACGTATGGTGCTGAGGCTAAGCAGAAAGGTAAGGCACGAAACTAGTACACAACCCCCTGATGGACAAACCGAAGATATGGATGGAAATGCTCTACCACAGGAATGTGTAGTGTAGATAAGTGTTGGAAATGTCCACCTTGGTCATCCAAAGACCTGAAGAAAATGCCCACTGAAGAGAAAGGTATGTCTCCATGGTAAAGCAAGGAGTGTGAACATACTGACTGAGATGGGATAAATCAATGACAGGATGCCAGTCCCTGATCTTCTTGGAAACCACAAACAGGCGGGAGTAAAACCCCTGTAAACCTGGTGGAGCTGGTTTCAATATCCTGTTGTGCTTTGAGGTCCTAAACCACCACTGACAGATGCTGTCATGTTGAGGGATCCTGAGGAGAAGGGAAGGTAATGGGAACACTGGATAATGGAGGAAGAGAGAGAAAGGGGATAACATATCCTCCGAGAGCACATTGTGAACCCAGACATCAGTGAAAAAAGGTCCTCACAGACGAACAAAATTCAACAAACGAACCTACCACAGTCATTGGAACTGCTGTTGGCGGATCATTCTTCAGTGAGTAAACCATCAACCATGGCATTGCGGGAGGGTGGGACAGGAAGAAGTTGGAAAGGGGAGGGTTGGAAGACAGGAATCAGTGCTGCACTCAGTCCTGAATGCGACAAACGAGCTACAAAGTTAGCAAGGGCAGAACGCTTATGGGCCAAGGCCACCCACAACTCCAAAGACTCGGGAACCAAGTCAAACACATAATGCCACAAAAACTGTGCCATGCGGAGGTCCCTCAGATAAAGAACCTGGAGATGGTTCATGCCAAAACCACATCACAGCCCAAGAGGTCTCAACAACAACAAACAAACAATGTTTGGGGTGCGAGAGCTGAAGACGACAAACGATGGAGAGGATTTCAGCAGAAGACCCCTCATGGTTCCTGTGAAGAACCTCTGACAGAAGATGAAGAGAAGAAAGGTACCTTAACAGGGTCGTGAGGATGAGACGAAGAAGATAAAATTAGGTTTGGGTAAGTTGAACAGGGTAATCTGGGTTTGCCCCCAAACAGGTAGAACCTACCCCAAAAGCTGTTGGTCAAGAAAAGGAAAAGTCCACCCAATAATAAGCAAGGACAGACTGATCCAAAGTCCATGGGGGATGGGGCATACTAACACCTTCCCCCAGTTGAGAGGCAAATCAGTCCAAGTAAACCTTAATATCAGGGGACAGTGGAAATACTAAATAAGATCAGGAAGTTGTTTCATGTAAGAGAAAAGGTCTAGGGCCATAGGAAACAGACAAAACATCACATACCTGGGAGATAAGGCTGAAAAGACCAATGACGAATGAGCTGGAAGATGTGGCAAATTCTGGGGTGGAACAAAAGTTCAAGAGGAAGTGGAGCAGAAGAAAGGCTGGCTTATATACTGCTTCATCTCCCAGCAAATGAGTAACGGTATATGCACTGATGGATCGCCCGCACCTGTGACTGAAAATACGGCACCAGATGCTGAGGATTTGCCGAAGTTGTGACTGTAACTTCGAAATTCATAAGCATAAAACACAAGGAAGTAATGCTATATTAAGATATTAACTCCATAACTGTGAAATGTAGTATTATTTAATAAAGTTAAGAAAAATATAGAAAAATTAAAAAATAAACCATTTCAAAGTAACATAACAACATTAAAAAGAACATCTGAGCTCAACAGCTGCTAAACAATGAGTGGTAATTCGGTAGTGGAGCGTAGAGGGAGTAACATACATCATATGATAGTAGTGCTCTCCTATTGGTGGAGAGGTGACGCATGATGATTTGCATTAGAGACGTGTTTGAACTTTGGATTCTAAAAGAGGGAGGATGAAGGCTTGCGGCAGGCATTTCTGAAAAAGTTTGCATATAGAGGGCAGCACAAAACAAGAAAAGTGCATTATCGGAACTTAATATCTGACAAAGCAGAAGCATTGCAAATCATGTAAAAGTTTTGCTATTTCAATCTTTGAAAAAGAGAGAGAATGGCCTATATGACAGAAAGTAAGAGATTTTTTAATCCACTTTCAACAGTTGCCCTCCTATACCATTATTATATGCTTTACCTGTTGATCATTTGTATATGTACTAGTTTGTACTAACTTACAGCATTATTTCAGTGCACTGTGTGAGTACATTTAATAAATTATATTTGTGCATCACCATCAAATTCAGTTATAGCTCTTATCACCCCCATACTATTTACACAGAAGGTTACCTACATGTAAGCACTAAGTGTGCATACTCTGATGATCAGTTTGATTTATTTGTACAGAAACACATCTTGAGACATG
>NW_013666090.1:94764-95670 GCF_000517525.1 Limulus polyphemus
TGATGATCAGTTTGATTTATTTGTACAGAAACACATCTTGAGACATGAAATGAAATCGCAAACACACTCTGTATTTTACACTTTAAATTTAAGATGTATTTATGCACAATCACATTCCTCATATTACTGTGTGGTTTTAACAGGTGTATTCCTAAAAAGAAAGATTTATAATTTATTAAAATGTAGCAAACCTAGAAATCTGGATAAAAATGAAAACAGGAAATCAAAATGGGGTAATGAGAAACAACTGGCTAATAATGTAAAAACTATTAGAAAGGATTTTTTTTAAGTATGTTATAATGGGAAGTTATAATTTTCCTAAACTGAAAATATATTTCCAATAGATACTTACCTCCTTTCTAATAATAGCTATCCTCATTCAGTTGTTCAATGCTGCCCTCTATATGAACAAATGTTTTGCTTGCCATTAGCCTTGATACTCCCACCTGTCCCTATGTGTTTGACCCTATCGTGCCGGGTACCCTTTACTGTGCATGACACAAGGTTTTAGTGTGTTACATTCAAAATTTTATTAAACTGCTTTTTGTTTATGTTATATCAATTATAATAGCATATAATCTTAGCTAATAATCCATATTTTAATAATATGCAAGTTTTAAGTTCTTAATTCTACAATGAAATATTTTTAAAAATCCACTAGTATGACCCAAGTGACACATTTTGTCTTAGAATGTCATCATCCCTATTTTATCCATCACTCCTAAAAATGTATGAAATTAAACATAAAATACTCTCTATAAACTCATCATTGCTCAAACAAACCATAATTTTTATAGCCCTCAATTTTGTTTGGTTGCAGAGCTATCAAATAGAAAATCAGACCCCTCCTGCCACACCCACCTGTCACATCCTCTCTTTCACAATTTGTTGATAGTTCTCTCTTAC
>NW_013666090.1:95680-102135 GCF_000517525.1 Limulus polyphemus
AGTTCTCTCTTACATTTCTTTATATATAACCTATATCCAATAGAAAGTCAAGGTTTTCATCTATCAAATGATGTATTGTATAATGTTGTATTCTGAACAGAATATCATCAATTTCACTCACAATACAAGATTCGTTCCAATGGAAAAGATAACGACTAGCAAGGATGAATTTGTAACGGCTCTTGTCGCATAGTTAGAAAGCCAGGAAAATTTGGAGGAAGAAGTGTTGATGAATAACCTCCACCTTGGACTCCAAAATCATTCTACATAAAAACAGGGCTATATGGTGGTTCCATAAATAAGACATGGGTAGGTGCACATTAGTTAACAGCACGCCTCTACCCAGAAGATCCCAACAACAGATGAGCCATGTCTGAAGGAAAAAGGAGCAAGAAAGACAATCTTGCCAACATGGAATACATAAGAGAGCAAGTATCCTTCTAAAACCCAGCAGGGGAGCAGGAAATAGAAGATGGATGGAGGATAGGTATCTCAGGAAGGTGGAGATGGGAAAATTGGGCTTGGGTAAATCTCACAGAAGTATCAGGGTCAGAATCCCACACCTGGTACAAAGTCTCTAAAAAAAGGTTTGAGAGTCAAGAAATGGAAAATCCAAATAATGGTATGCCAATGCGTAATTATCCGAGGTACAAGGGGGACAAGGAATGCTGACCCCAGAACATAACTGTGCTACAAACTGATAAGCATGGATCCAATAACTGGAGAGGGTGGGAAAAAGTAGTCAGAGGAAGGGGCAGAATGCAATAGGGAAGGAGAGGAGTCATAAGACATGGGGGACACAGACAAAAGGTAAAACACCTATGACACCATATCCATAAAGGCTGAAGTCAGTCTGAGGGCATCCACTGGTGGAAGACAGGATTGCACGGCAAAAGAAGGAAAGTGGAAAGAGGCTATCTAAATTGTCATCTTCTTGTCCAGGTTCACCAGGTAAAGAAATATCTGTTCTGGGATAAGGAGACACCACAAGCTGCATAATGGACTTCAATTAATGATGTATTAAATCCGAGACCTCCTCAGCTGAAAGTGTGGAACCAGAAGCCTGAGAAACTGCACGTTGGGGTAGTAGTAGTTAGCTTCTGTGGTAGTAGCAGTGATTTGAAATTCAAGATTCATAATTCAACTGAGAGTGAAAAAAATTAACAACCAACAGTAATTCAAATTTAATTGTAGAAAAAAATCTAAATCAAACACAAGCAAAATTTGAAACATATCTTTATGCTACAGTGCCTAATCAAGAAGTGAAGATTGGGTTCTACAGAATAGAGGGAGCCAGCTGTGCCAGGAGAATGTGTTGCACACCTATTGGTTGAGGGTGTTGCAAGCTTATTTGCTTGCTACATTGTAGCTGTACCATGTTAAACACATGGGGTAGGTGGTAGTATCGAAGCCAGTGGAGAGCAAAATATTTGTACATTTTGAGAGCAGCACTCAATGATAAAAGCTAATATGTGAGAAGTAAGGTATCATATTGGAATTGGGCCCTTAGAGGATGCTGATGGCAAGGTTTCTGTTGAAGGTTATAAGATGGCCAAGCTTTAAGTAATCTCTTTTTACCCAAGTGTTAGCAATATTCCTGACCCTTGAAATTATACTCATAATTCAAATTACAACATCCCACATGCATTACCTTGCATTTAGTATAATTAAATGCCACCTGCCATTTACTTGCTAAACTCACCAATAATTCAAATCCTTTTGTATGCAGCAGCATACTCCTCACAGTTAGCAACACTGAAAGCCTTAGTGTCCTCAGCAAATTGAAGTAATCTATTGACCATGCAACAGCACATTCTGATCCTTATAACTACAATATAAGTAAAAATGTAAGAAAAGTATATTTAATTAGCTATACTCATTACCAAATTAATTTTTAGTTTTAGTTTTACTCTAAGTAGATAGCTCATTCTGATTGAGCTAATATTAATTTAAGCACAATGAGCTTTACCACCACAATGTACAAACATTAGAAGTTTTTAACACAGTCAGAATTAGAGTACTATAAACATGCTGCTTCAAAATAGAACTTATTTGTATATGGTATAGAATCTATTGCTAAGTTAATTCGTTACTGTGGAGACCCAAATCTCAACAGATTGGTACACAGTGTGACAATTTTCAGAATATAATCACAGAATTCAACATCTTCAAACACCTTATCATGAAATAAAAAAGAATTCGCATATTGTGACTTTTGGTGTATTGGTCTACAGAAATTCAAAGATGCATTCCCGAATATATGTATACTTGAAGAAATGCCACTAACAAGTGTATATGCTGAAAGAAGATTCATCATACAAAACCTAATCAATCTGCTCTACGGAGCAATCTCATTATACCAAATGTGAAAAAGTTAGTTTCTAAAAGTAAAACTAGAAAGACCAGATATTCAAAATTTTGATTTGGCATTTTAAAAGTGATCCAGCTCTATTGATAAATGAATATTCCAAGTTTATAAAAAAAAGTTATACCTTTAACTTCTTCATACATATAAGATTAAGAACCAAATCAAATCAAAGTTAAGGCAACAGCGACTATGTTTTACCATCAGTTGCACAGTACAGTTTTTGTGACTGCAAAATTCTGGATTTACCATCAAATTAATAAAGTTTTAAAGATGTAAATTAATGTTTAACTATGTAGTACTCGGATACTTTAATCAACTACATGATGTATTTCATTTAACTCTATGCTGCTTGTGTGATGTAAGCTATTAGTTTGATCATAACATATAACATAAAAACAAAGACTGATCAGTGCAATTCATCTATTATGTAATCAACTACTTACCTATAAGCATCAAATAGTGCCATGATGAAAAATAACGAAGTAAATAAAATTACAGTTAAGTGTCTCAAAAATAATCATATAGTTGAAATTAGTGTTTCTGATTGTTTTCAATTGCTCCAAAAATCCAAATAATCACATATTGCCATTATGATTTCTCATTACTATTTTGATTAATTCATAGTTGTTCAATTTAATGTTTTTTTACAACTCACGTAAATAATCAATTAATACAATCATGTTTCCAATTATAACTATTTTTTATTATTGTAGCTGTTCAAGTTTCATGTTAGAATGATTATTAATGAGCCCAACAATTAATCAATTACCAAGTTCCACTGATGGCCCAGCTTTACTGATTAGTATTAAAATGTGTTCTTTACTTCCTCCAAGTTCTAGTAGTAGTATAGAAATAAATTAATACATATAACATATAGATAACACGCAACTGTCACTATAAGTATAATATTGTAAATAATTATATATCAATTTATTATTCATGATTACCACATTAAATATTTCATACTGACTTATACTAGTTATACTATAGTAACAGAAATTCAATTAGGCTACTCCATTGGTCAATATACGGAGCACTTAAAATAAGAGGGCTGTTCTTCGACTACTACTACTACTGTTAATTACTACTACTATTACCAGATGAAAGGGTTACAACTTACAAGGATAGGTTTAGATGTTTTCTTGAGAAAAGAAAGGGAGGTTAAATTAAAATATAAAGGGTGCACTTAAATCCTACTTTTATCAAGGGTGGATATGCAAGGGCACCCTTGACGGTTGAAATAAAAGAGTCTACTATAGAGATGATGAAAAATAAACTTACTTGACTTAAATTTAATATTAATGCTTTCCTATGATACAACGGTAACTAGTAAATAAAGTTCAAACCAACACCCGCCATAATTTGTGCTCAATAATGGAATGTGGTGACACCTGACGAATCTATTAGTAAGAAGGAAGGCATCATTTTTAAGGAACATAAAATACCCTCACACAACAAAGAAAATTTAGAAAAATACGTTGAGACACATTTAAAATGTTTATTGTTGTTGTTTTCTTTAGCGCCAAGTTAGACACTGGGCTATATGAGCTCTATCCACAGCGGGGAATCGAATCATGAATTTTAGTGTTGTAAGTCCGGAAATTTACAGCTGACTGACCGGGGAACAGATATTAATAACTGTTAAGGCTAAATATACAGGATAGTTACATGACTGATCGCAAAAATATTACCTATATCGGCTCACGTACTTAAAGTTGAATAGCTCAGTGATAGAGTGCAACTTTAAATTAATACGTACTGTATTTGCCGGTGTATAAGACGATACTTTTTACTCTTTTTTTAACCCTCGTCTTATACACAGGTTCAAAGATAGAGTTACAATAAGAACTCTTCGGTTAATAGCATATTTAACAAAAACTACGTTGCTCCTTTTATTTTTGTTTGCTTTTTTATTTAGTAAGTGCGTTGACACCATGCCACCTCCCCCCCCCCAGTGGCAGAGCGATATTTCTGCGGACTTACAAAGCTAGAAACCGGGTTTCGATACCTGTAGTGAGCAGAACACAGAGAGCCCATTGTGTAGCTTTGTGCGTAATTACAAACAAACTATGCCACCTACTGCGTTACAATAACATATTTGTAATTGTATCATTTGTCTTGATTCTTCAAAAATATAAGTTATGAATCTCACATACTAGTTACAAATTAATCATGCTATTTATGATCTGAAATGTATTGATCTCCTACGTCATAATGAAATATTGCTAATCATCATCATCATCAAGTGCCATGCTTTTTAGCGTAGACGATCATGTCCCTCCACCTTTCCTGGTCCCAGGCACTTCTGATTACATCAGTCACCCTCTCTTTGTGTAGCCAAATTGTTAAACTGTCCAGGATCTTCTCCTGCTGTCTACCTCTACTTCTTTTCCCAACAAATTATATTGCTAATATTATATCAAAAAAGTGAGTCTATGTAACGTACTAATACGTATCTGCTTGTTTGTTAATTTCCGGTACAAATTCTTTCCGAGGAGCTTCAGCGATACAAGTCCTTTCTTGATTAAACCAGGTTATTCTTTCTCGATACAAATTTTTAGTACACAGTAATTCCACAGTCAGAACATTTCTCATCACTTTAAACTTAACAACTTTTATAATATACGCTATAAATCACAGCGATTCAAAATCTCGATAACTTTGCTCTCTACGAGTGCAAAACACACTAGCTCGAAACAGAATCGTAAATTACCCGAAATTCATCGTGACTACTGTTTGCTTTATCATCCATTCATCGTTGTATCCGTTGGCTTTTCTTGCCAGGCTTATATACTAACAAAGAGGCTTCACCAAAATTCGAGGAGTTCCCTGATAACTGGAGAAACTCAGTCACTCATGCTCCAGCAGCGTCACGTGACTTCCGCTATTGTAACAGTAAGCTAAGTTTGTAAACATATTTTATAGTAGATTACTATATGTTAAGGTTTAGTAGTTTTTTTGTAATAGAAAAGGAGTTCAACTGTGAGGAAATCTTTGTAAAGTTGTTTGTTACATGTTTGTGACTTAAGTTATGCCACATTGAGCTGTTTGTAGCACCTGTAGAGCATAAAAAACACACTTGTGGTTGTACTGATTACTCCAGACCGCACTTTAGCACATTTAAAGATAACTTCTAAGAATTTCTTTACAAAAGTAACATCCAAGACTTGCTTGACAATAGAGGTCGTCCTATATACCGAACCTTAAAGAAATACACTTTATTTGCACAAAAAATCCAAGGTCATGTTATACACCGGCAAATATGGTAAGATAACATATTTTTGTCATTTAATTCTAACCTTTAGCTGTCTAACTATTGATTATCCGGTCTATATAATTTCAATGAAGTTGTTATCCATGGGCGAATGGGATCGCCAATACACCGGAAAATTCCCGATGGGCCGGCTTTTTATCGAAAGAAATTTGATTTTTGATTTTTTAAATAAAAACAAAAAATATCAGGGCCGGCCCTTAGGGTGGGTGACACGTGTCCCCACACAGAGCGTCCACCCCAAATGGCACCAAAATCGACATTGCAAATAGCAGTTCTTGTCAATTTTACAGGGGGCAGGAGCGCCGAATACAAAGTCATACAGGCCACAAGTTTTCCTAGGGCTAGCTCTATAAACAACTATTTAAATCAAACTTAATACGGTACACATTTTCCATTATCAGCTTGTAGCGTGAATGAGCGATAAAAGTTAATTACATTATTCTTTTAAAATTCTTTTTGTGTGAGTTAGTTTCGATTCATAGAATTTTGCCATCGCATAAGGATATACCTTCCTAAGATGTGTAATAACTGAAATAAACGTTGGATTGTAAATTTAAAAAATTGCGCAATGTATTTGTTTTTTAATTTGTGAGTTGTATGAATGGTACTAGTACATATTGTTGCGTCATCGAGTCTACATGACTACTGTGACGCAACGTTTCTAGAACTATAATGTATTTTGGCGAATGCTCTAGTGTTTGCTAGATGGGGTAGGCGGGTATATATAAGAGGGGACAACGTGACGCGGGAGGGTAGTGTGTGTGTAGACAGTGTGAAATTGATCTGTAGTCAGAAGTATTATTGACGTTCGTT
>NW_013666090.1:102313-122919 GCF_000517525.1 Limulus polyphemus
TGAAAGGGCGAGCATGTTTGGTGGGACGGGGATTCGAACCCGCGACTCGCAGATTGCGAGTCGAGTGCCCTAACCACCTGGCCATGCCGGGCCGTCTATACTGTGTAACATTAAGCACAGAACCCCACTCAGTTGTTTTTAGAAATCTCTTCTCCCACGACCCCATTGTAAGGCCAGTATAAAAATAGTTTTCCCAGGTCTTTTCTTACTCCAATTCGCAACTGCGTCTATCTGTATTTTTGTACTGATATTTCGTACAATAAAACCATTTTAAAATCTCTTTCATTTTTATTGGTTTTTCTAATGCTATAATTTTTTTCAGATAGATTTATAAAATTCATTAACTTATTGTTTTTGTTTTAGTTATTAACATTTGAATACATTTTTAGAAATATACATCTTATGGTTGTAAGCCCTTAAACTTACTACTGTCCCATCGGAGGACATTTGCACATAGGGAAAAAAAGCAAGAGATTGAGTAAAGTATTATTTGTTGGAGCAATAAAAGATTACAAGAACATCAATATAAATACTTCAAAACAGAATATTATTCACCGAAATTTATTTACCTCTCAAAATAAACTTGCGTACACTGGCGTTTAGAAAAGACTCTCAGTGGGTCAGCTGTAAGTTCACGGACTTACAACGCTAAACTACGCCGTTCGATACCCTGAAATGGACGATGTGCAGATATACATAGTGTTGCTTTATTCTAAAACGAATTAGCGAAAAGAAAAATGGGAGTACGAGGCACTTGTCACTAAAGAAATAGCATGCAAGCATGTGCGATACGGAGGGAAGGGTTTGGGGAGCTGAAGCCTTCCCCTTAGCCATAAACTTTTACAATTTGTGTAAAACAACATATATATACTAGGAAAAATCATATTTAGGTAGCTGAATACAAATCTCTAATCTGAACTATTTTAAAACAAGAAAATTGTCTAAAATAGTATTAGGTATACTATGTGATAAATCTAATGTTTTTACTTTTTAATTAGTTTTGTATTTTATCTTAGAATATGTATTTAGGACCAAACCAAATCACCTAATCTGGCCAAACCTTCTAAGATATTATTGGGAGTATGGTCGAAAAAGTTATTAGCAGTGAGGGTACCAACCAATGAAACAATTCATTCGAATCTTTACAAGAATTATCTTTATTATATCCAAATTCCCAGTAATAACATATTTATGAAAAGAACCTGCCAAAGAATTTGAGTAGCAATCCCATGATATATTCTACACATTATTTATATCAAAATTATTTAAAAAGTCGTTGTATTTTATGTAAGAGATCCTATTGGAATTTCATATTTAAAACTGGTAAAAGGTTTTATATATTTTAAAGGAAAAATATTTTGTATTGCAGAACCATGGAAAATTTGCAAATCATTAACAGTTTTATGTGTAAATTTAATTACTATATATGATGATTTTCTTATTGATAACTGTTTAAGCCTAAATTTTATAATCTTCGAAATTAAATGTTTAACATGATTATTTTGAAAATTAAAAATCATTACAATTTTTGCTAATACTTTTACCTTTGAATTGTTTAACTTATGAATATTCTTGTAGAAATAACTACGAATGTTAGCAAGTATATGAAACTTACTATCTAAATCAGTACAAAAATTAACCCATTTTATTCTATTTTTACCTTTTCCTTTATAGTTTTTCTTTTTGTATACATTTCTTACTAGACGAAAGAAATTACCAAAATAATTGTTATCACTTAAATCTATATCAGTAGTACCATTACAGTCTTGATTCAAACCATAAGTGTATAAAGTTTTGTACTTAAGAATGTAAAAAATTTCTTTTTGTAATCATTTTATTTCTATATTAGCGATTTCTAAAATTGTAATCACTATTGAAGCAAAGGGATGATTTCTGAATTGTTACAATTCAACGGAATTTACCACATTATTTTTACTTTGAGATCCATGCAGATTAATGCGAATATGTAGAGGATTGGGAGATTTTTCCACATATTAATAAATAATTTACATTTCTTACATTGCAAAAGGAATAGTTATAAATAACTAAGTGAAAAGAACTAAGAAAAGGACATATGAGGCATCGCTGACTACCGCATTTTATAAAATTTGGTAACGAGAAGAAAAAATAATAAACAGCTATTAAGGCTGAATATAGTTGACACATGATGGATAGTTAGTTCCCATAAATTAAATAAAAATAAAATAAAGAATAAAGTGAAATGGCCATGTGCCTAAATTAATGCAGCAACACACAACCTTCATTTATACTAATTATTTAAGAAAGCTACACAAAATTTTATAAAACAGATTACATCAAAGGAAGGATAGTGAAAATTTTACACAGCATAGCCAAACCTAAGATGAAATATAATTAAATGTAATTTTATGGAGAGAGAGAGAAAGAGAAATAGAAACCCGCAGCCACAAAACAAACATTCAATACTGGGACACAAATCATAGGGTGAGTCATTATATAATGTGCCCTGCTTTTTGAGGCACCGATGGAAGAAAAGCCCAAATTGCGTTGGGGATATACAGTCTATCCAGTTTAACCTCAACTTCGCCGGTACCAGTTAAAAATAAATGTAACATGGCTGTCAGAATTTAAAAATCTGATATTTGCCAATTGTTAAAATTAAATGGCTTTTAGTAATATTTCTTAATAGTATAAATATATATACTATGTTGTTGTTGGCCTTAGGATTCTTCTACAGTAGATGTCTGTGATTTGTTAGCGATAAATTCAACAATGAATAAACAACACACACTTTACTTGTTTTAGAATAATATATATGTATTCGGAATAAGTTAAACGTATGTACAACAAAGTCTTCACACTATAGAGATTACAGGCATATCATAAACACTATTTATATATAGTTTTATTCTTCTTGTCAAAAGTCGATTTAGGCCTATTCAATTACTTTAAAATTTCAGTTGACAAGTCGAACTATTTTCTCTATTTTTATGGCACTAGTATTCTCTGTGATTCACTTACAGTTGTGGCGCGAGATACCGTAATTCGTTTAGTATTCTTTCTTTTGAAGATCTTCTGCTCCTTTTTTCAAAGTGTACCTAGGCTGATTCAATTACTTTAGAACCACGCTTTGACGGAATATTTTTCGTATCTTTTTTTATACTGTTAGTTTCACTTAAACGTTAGGCCTATCACCTTTGCGGTACTTAACTTCACACAAATATATTCTCTTTTGCTATTATCTGTCTGTTGTTGTCTGTCTACTGCTTCCCGCTCGTCTCACGCTATTTATATCTTTATTACATAGTCGTCTGGCCACTTTCTGTATTCTCAACACCAATTAGTTATGAACAAAACCTTCTACAATCATCTGCTTTTAACTCTTATTATAACAAAACTTAAAAATAATAAAAATATTCACTCACAAATATAAATTAATCACTAATATTTAAACCAAACAGCCTTTTATATCATGACAGCTTCCCTTGTCATATCAACGGACGTGAGCTTTCTCTGGCCGTACATTTGACATACAAATGACTCAAGTGCTTCTAGTAATTCATCTGACATATTTTTCTCTCCTCTTCTAACATACTGAGTGCTTGCATAGCTGCTGGAGTTTTTTCAATAGTGTGTAAGGCCGGATTTTACCTTTGCATAAAAAGGCTGCTGTGTAATTGCATCCATTGAATGCATGAAAAGCAGGTAATGCATTGCAAATTTCTGCACCAAGGTCTAAAGCAAGTCTGGTAATGTTCACATAACAGCGGCTGTTGTTTTTACTGCTTCTTGTATTCATCCAGACACTGACTACCTAATCTGGTACATGATGCAAAAAGTAACCACCACATCTGTGTCTGTAGCCCATTCACAAATGTTTGCTTTAACTGGTGATTTGCTAACAACAAATGAGATGTGCCAGATAATGTGTGTGTCTACTTCTTCGTGTGTACAATCTAACCCGGGAACGAGTACTTTGTTCACTTTATCATTGCTTGCCTCAAACTTCCAAATTGTATCTAACAAACTTTCAAATAATTCGCAAGACCCAAGTATTTTGCTGTAAGAGACTTTCTTCTACTCCCCAATCATAAAATTCAACAATGAAGTTTAGAACTTTATGGAAGAAAGAGCATCATGAAAGTTATAAACATTTCGGGCTGGACAAGCAGTGGTTGTGCCATCTTTACTTCATCCCTCTTTTCTCTCTGTCAACATCCATTATTTTGGGTGATTTGTACCTATCACACACAAACCAGACTTCCGGGGCCAACCCACTAAATGTTGTTAACATAGACTTGCCTAATCTTCTGTATGTTGATGGAATACTGTCTAAGATAGGAATAAGGCACATTGAATCCACAATACACACATCAACATGATCTAGGGCACTTTTATCCTTTTCAAGAGTGGTTCTCAAAGTTAACTTTGTTGTTTTGTTAATTGAACCACCAACATAGCCAAGACACAAAGGTAAGAGGAAACATGAAAACATGAGCCAAGTCTATATTTTTGGAGGTAGCAAGATATAATAGTCTTCCAAGAAGGACTCTTGTTCCCCGAACTTCCTTAATCTTAACTTTCATTTCCAATGTATCTAATGAAAATGACTGAATCTTACTTCGCTTAATAGGCTTTTCAAATCTAGAACCATCAATAAGGCACTCTGATTTAAACTCTTTGTACTATTGGGTTCCCAATTCTTTACAATGGAGCACATCATTTTTCACACCATCAATACAAGGACGACTTAATGAAAAGCACAACAGTTTATTTCTTATGAACTGAGGGTTAAAAAGGCTCATACATTCTTTGATACCCTGTTCCAAGAGCTTCAGATCCTCAATGTCTTTGCTTACTCTGTTTTCTCAGTTCTTTAGAACAATCATATTGTTTCTTGATGCCACATACATCCGACAGATTTTCTACTATTGCACTTTGTGCGATCTGGTTGCCATCCATCTTTTCCTTGCTGATTCATTATTTGTAAATGCTGCAATACCAATCTTTCTAGAAGTAGCAACAGCATTTATGGTTTGCTCTAAAATGAGATAAACTGGGCATCTGGGGAACCCTCTGTTCGATCTGTTGATACTTAATTTACAATCATTTATTTATAAGAACTTATTTTACTTCATCACTTGCATTCAGCAGATTGAGGTAATATCTTACCATCCACCTACAGTAATTTTGCAGACCAGCAGCAAAGAAGGGATGAATCATTTGGCCTAATCCATGAGTAAAAAAAAAGGTCACAGGTTAAAAATGCTTGCCCCCACAAAACCTGGAATTGAACCCTTTCCTAGCACTTCAGTGTTGATCAAAATTTCTGGACCTTCTGATTCACTAATATAGTTCCATATAATGCCTTGAAATAGTTCAAAGCATATAAAGAGGTTTTTGAATCTTGGAGCCTCATGTTCCTGTATAGTCAATGCTGGTTTGGCTATTGCGAGATTATATGTAACAACTGCTGACTTTTTGATTGCACTCTTTTGCCACTTCTGTTTACAGTTCCATGGTTTCAAAACAACATCTAACCTGGTTGGGGACAAACAAATGTCTTTCATGTAGCATATCTATTGGCTTGATAATGGATCATTATAGATTGTTCTGATCTAAAATGAACTCGCTGCTACAATCAGGGTTCAACAACAAAACCAATTTATTCCAAAACAACACTTACTAAAACAGTTAATAAACAAGTGCCTAGCCAGAACTTCACACCAATATCAATAAACAATTTATTGTAAATATTAATAAATCAATAATAATGGAATTAGGAAAAAAGAACCAGAAAGAAAAAAACCTAATTACAAAAAATACAGCAAATACAATATTCCAACAATACCTTTCAAAATCAATAACAATATCGAGTGACAAACAGCAATAACTATATCCTTTAATAATTATCTCGTGACTCTCTCTCTTAGTGAAGCTTCTGGCAGGGTATTCATTCACAAAATAGGTAACGAGAGTACAATCTCATGTGATCATAAATTTTCACACTCTTCTGCTACATTAATATAATCCATACGTCACCGCTAGGAAAGATGGTGTCAGTTTCATCATACACACATATATTTACTCAAAATACAAATGATTATGTAGAAGGTGACTTAGCATTTTAATACAACTAAAAATTCATAGACAAACTAAACGATGGAAGGAAACAATAAATGAACGATAAACACAACCATAATCATAAAAAAATAGAATTTGCTATCTCACAGGATAAGACAATTCCAACCAACCCACATGAGTGTGTTACTAAAAATAGAAGTTGAAATCATCCATGCAGTGTCCAGCTTCTGAATGGAATCAAGGTTCTCTGGTTTGGCATTTTCAGTAACTTCATAATCAAATGAAACTATATGAGGAGTCTTTCTATAGGGCTTCAAGTTTTGTTCCACTATATCAAATGATCTCTTGCACTGGAAGGACATGTTCTTGAACATGTTCAAACAGTTTGTCAGTACTGACAGTTAAGATATTTTGATAACATATTTCTACAGTGCCGTGTACTGTTCCTGCACTAGGCAATGTTTCAAAAAGTTCATCATAATTATCCCATGCTGTGCAAGTTGCCAGGTTTGGAATTGTAAGTGTGCTATCTAGACAGGCTCTGTCTTGTTCTTTTGTTGCTTTGGCCATTTCAGTCTCAAGCTCCTCAACATTGTGATAGCCAACACAATGACCTAAGCTGTTAAAAATCTTCAAAACTTTTCGTGAACCTGTGATGATCTCTAGCCCTATACCGAAAAGTAAATGTTTTCTAGATTTTATTTTTCCTCTTGTCACTTCATACACTATATCAGAAGCAGTTGATGGTATAACTCAAGAAGCTTGTTCACTAGCATTATCAATTGATTCTACACCTGTGATAAGGAAAGTTAGAAAGGTTGGTAATTCAACAGGCATTTCTGCCTCTCCTTTTGAAGTAGATTCTGGTGATGCTGCCAGTGCCGTAGGTTTGATGTCTACAACTTTTGTTCTAAGCATACCAGCACATTTCTTCAAATTTTGGTACTTTAATACGTCGTCTTTTCTCATTCAGGAGCTATAAAGGATATATTCTTATTTCTTATTTGTTTTACTTCTAGCCAATTGACCTTTGAAATCATGCAACAGTTTCTCGTCCAAATGGCTAAGATTATAGTCAGATTCAATGTCTTATTGATTAAGGATGTTCTTAAGCATTTCATTGACTGAAAAGAGAGACTTGCACGTCTTTCCATTGTTACGTATTAGAATTTCGAATGGTCGGAACTAATAATAGATACTCTTCTTTGGCGCGTCGCGTTGGTTATATTTATAGGCGTATGGAGGCTTTCTAGAAAATTCATATTACGTAACAATGCAAATTTAAACGTTTACGTACACATATAATATTGATTCTTACTCTCGAGAATCTTCTACAACTTTGAAGAATAGGCGGGAGTTTCGCAATACATATTTAACTGTATAAGCTATGCATGTTTCTAAATATAAACTTAATCTAAGCAAACGTTGATATTAAAATAAATGTATAATAAAAATTCGTTACACCATATATGATAACCTGCTAGACAAATTCATCAACAATTTTGACAATTTTGTATGCTTTTTGATGCGAATATTTGACCTGAGCATATTCTACTGTATTGCTTCTGGTCTTCTGTTGTTAAGATATTCTCTCCTACAGCTTTGATGATACCTGACCTCTTTTGCATGAAAATCAATGTCCCCAACACTATACCAGTGGCGTAACTATGCAACCAATGCAGTGGCATTTGGGCAATGGGCACAAACAGGAATGTTAATAATAAGAATAAAAACATTTACGCACCTGCCGATATTTGTTTTTTAAGTTTGAAAAACTACCAAAAGATGACGCAAAAATATCTGTTGTGGCGCTTGTGTGTCTCTAAGTATTTTGTATATTAAAAGTTGTTATAGTCATTTATATTTTATATTAATTGAATATAAACCTCATTATAGTGTTTTCTATATGTTAAAGAAATAAAGTGTAGGTATTTGTATTATTGCGTTATAAACTTAAAATATATTAATAAGTGAAGAATATTTAGAAATGAGAGGTACTTTCGGTGTGTGACAGCCTTTAGTTTAGGTTCGGAAGAATGGTTTTAAGCCATATTTTGGTAGGCTTTGCAGTGCTAATTTCTTTTAAATTGTATACTTTTCTGCGATATTTTGGATTACAGGAGATGCATCCTAAATATTAGTATAGTATTGGAAAATGAAATATATTATATAATTTTTATGGACAATTCAAAACAAGCCCGGATAGCTCAGTCGGTAGAGCGTTAGGCTTTTAACCTAACGGTCCAGGGTTCGAGTCCCTGTTCGGGCGATGTAATTTTTCAAAACAAGAAAGCTTTAAATTTTTAACGTAGCAACAAGATTAGAAATTACGTAGACACGCATACGTAAATATATTTCGAATCAACTGTACTCGCAATGCTAAATGAAAGCTTTTAACAAAACAAAATTGCTCGTTCTTGTTGAATAACTATACATATGCGATATTTCAAACATGTAATTTATTTTCCAGAATAATATTATAGTAGAAGTTATTTGCTGATGTCAACAATATTATTGAAACACTGAATAATAATATTTATTGGTGAATAGAAATTTGTTTATAATCAAATATATGTGTAGTGTATAATTTTGCATATTGAACTTACTATAAATGTTTTTTAAGTATTCGCTTTTATAATATGGTCTGCATTTAATAATATAAAACTTTTTATATTCTATGACTATCATGTAATAATGAATCAATTTAATTATCACTAATTCTGTCTTTTATAAGCTTATTTGTTATATCGTTGTTTTTAGTTACTTCCAGTTGTGTAGCATAGTTGATTTCATTGCCAATAGATGGCAAGAGTTGAAGTCTTACGAGAAAAATTTGTGCTTGAATTCTGAAAAATAAAGTATTTAAAGTCAGTTGTTAAATTAATTAGAATTAGTAGTTATTTCAAAGTTCTTTCAATATTTAATGTCTAGTTAGCAAACATTTATTTTTGAACTGAAAACAATAAGATAAGTTTATTTTCTTTCAATTAGAGAACAACGTAATGTGTTGTAATGTGGGTCATATTTACGTATTTAATCGTTTTGGATAATAGCTGCAATTCCCTAACCAACTGAGAATTGCAATTTTAGTCTATAACAGCTCTCATAATAACAGCTAGGTTGATAGCATACAGATGTTATACAAATGAATTTTATATGCCATTAGGTGTATGATTTCGAATTTGATTATATCTCAATTTTTGTCTTCAAATGAGCGTTGGAAGCTAATTAAATTTTCTACTGATTTTAGTATTTGTACTCCTAGCTGTGATATGAACATATTTACTGATATAGATTGAAAAAAAAAAAAGACACCATAACCAGTTAAGAACGACAGTTTCGAGATTATTGAACTGCTTGGTTGATGATGGAGAAATTTATCCAGATAAGTTTTATATTTCTTTAGGTGGGACTAGATTTTGTTCATACAGACACCTCTGTTTTCTTTGATGGCGAAATAGTGTTGCAAACTGTACAGCTCTTGCTAGATTTAACACTTGGATTTTCATTTCTTTACGGCAGTATGAACTGTAATATAGATTTTTTTTTTAACTCTAGCTGGAAAGCTGAACATCTCAAGCATTTTTTTGCTATGAAAAAGTACAATGCGTATATTTATAAAGTCATACCTGATATAACGCTTTGTTTATGTGAGCAACTTGAGAGATACATCTTCAATACATCTTTGTTAAGGTTCTTAATAACGCTATTCATAAGTTATGCACGTCGTTAAAAACACCCGTCGCATTCATACAAATAGAATTTCAGGCTAACATTTGTCATATAATCCTTAAGACATAATATCAATAACCTAAAGAAACTCTTCGGAATTCAACTTACTTAGGGATACTTCTAATTTCACTTCAAGTTGATTCAGACGAGTTTGTCGACTTAATTATTTCAGTGTATGTAAACAGACTAATTATTTAATATTCAGGCCTGAAAGTAAGCGCTAATTTTACAATATTAATAAATTAAAACAGCTCACAGTTTGTGGAGGACAGGGCACCCTGAATTCTGTTGATTTAATGCCGTTTTAAGGTTAGCAATCGCTAGAATCTCACAAATGCGCAGTTATATTTCATCCTCAGTTCTATTCACTGTAGTAAAGTTGTTCATCGAAAGCACAGTATTACATTCAGTATGAATATAATTAACTATACTAGATGTATTTTACGGTCTTGTTGGCATGTGTCTTTTTATTTGTGTTTTAAGGCACCTAGTAGTAGATCGCACACATTCTTCAGCTCAGCAAGGAATATGAAAACCCCAAACAATCACCTGCTATTTGGAATGACAGCTTTCAATTTAAGTAGTATTTGTTCTTAAGACAGGTAACAAGATGCATCTTTTTTAATTTGTGAATATAATGTTCTTTGAATATTATCCAATGTTATACTCAGAGACATAAAATGTTGTCATATGTAAAGTAAAACTACAACGACTGGTTTCTTTGGGACAGCAAACTGTTCGTGTGAAGGGTAACACCTCTATTCTCACCTGCTAACTACTCACAATTTTCTGAAAGCACGATTAAACAAAACTTTGGCCATTTTAAAAGTCATGGGTATAAAATTATCCAAATGTGCATAAAACCCGGAAGATGCTGATTATGATAGATACTAGCTTTGTAATCAAATCGACAATTTTGAATCATGTTCTAGTTCAAAAGCGAATTCAATATCTGGATTTTTAGTTATTCAAATAAGGTTAAAGGCACCTGAAGCAAATTTACAGTGGTGGGTCAGAGAACTGATACAGCCTTTTTATTACAATCTTCGCACATATTTACCGCATTCAGTATCACCAAATTAAAAAAATAAGACCGTGCCTATTACCACTTTTCTACGCATGCTCACTGAAGTGCAAATACTACGAGGGATGTGTTTGTAGTTAAGCACAAAGCTACACAATAGGTTATGTGTGTGCTGAGCTCATCATGAGTATCGAAACCCGGTTTTTATCGTTATAAGTCTTCGATATATTGCTGAGCCGAGGGGAGGGTATGCAAGAGAGATGCATTTTGCAACAATTTAATTCTGCTTATCTAACGCAAGATAATCGATGTAATTCTTTTGAGTTTAATACGATTATTAATTATTAATGATAAAAATAATAATTATTTTCACAAATATTACATTTCTAAACTGAATGTTTCACTGCGTATGCCTGTTTATTCCTACTTGCGGTACAAGAATCGATACACATGACAATAAAATAAGCTATGGCATGATAGAAAATTAAGAGCACCTAGCAGTAGATTGTTGTGACCAATGTAAATCATCAATACACATGACAATCGATACACATGACAATGAAATAAGCTATAGCATGATAGAAAATTAAGAGCACCTAGCAGTAGATTGTTGTGACCAATGTAAATCATCAATACACATGACAATCAATACACATGACAATGAAATAAGCTATGGCATGATAGAAAATTAAGAGCACCTAGCAGTAGATTGTTGTGACCAATGTAAATCATCAAGAGGAAAATTATTTCTACTAACTGTATACACTGAAACATACGTATAATACTGTAGTTCATAGTCGAGTATGTAATACTTGGCCTACAATGAGCGCACACAACACCCAGATTAGCAAGGACTAGCCACAGCTTCATCACCTGGTTTAAAACTAAGCAAGTCGCGGCAGCGTTTACCGACATGTAACAACTATGGGATATAATATCGTTTAGTAACAAAAATAATCCAAAGATAGTTTAAATAATAACTTTATCAGGCAAATTATTGGTGAAACAAATGCCTCACTTGTTCCTGCGTTTTTGAAATTTACCTACATCTTCATGTGACCGAAAAATAACAAATATATCATTCATGTAACGTTTGTAGCAAAGCTGTTTTACATTAAAAGTTACAAGATGGCACACTAGTAACGGTATGTCATAATAACTTACATACAATATAGTAATAGATGTTGCAAGTTTAGATCACATACTATTTGACAATAAGTGCTTCCATTAAACATAGCGTAAGACTCTTTAACAGTAAAGCACATTAACTTAAAAACACGTAATTAAATAAAACACTAATTACTTCAGAAGAAGAGAAAATATCAGACGCTACATGGAGGACACATTTCCGATTTTTCGTTCACATGAAAATGTAAATTAATTTTAATATTATTTGAATAATAAACTAAAAAGTTTTAAATTCAATGTTAAAGACGAACCTGATTTGAAACTGCCAATTTTAGACACTTTAGTATATAATGAACAAAGTGGTTTTGAAATGAATGATTATCATAAAATAATATTTTCTGGATAAAATACACATTTTAATCATTTTGATACAGCTGACTTTTCCATTTAATTTGGTCAAAATCCTATTTGATACAGTAGTTCTGCTTGCCAATGGGCATTCTTTTCTTATATGAATAGAGGGGAAATATTTGAATTTCGATGAATGTTGTATTAAATTTATTAATAATATAACCCATGAATATTCCATAGAACAAATTACTGCCCCAAGGAGAGCAATAGTTGTAATTTGACCTTCCTCGGGACAGAATTGTATGTTTCTAAATAGAAAACTGACTACTGTTTCAAGACACAGTATTTCCACAGATTTAAGAATTACATGTCTTGAAACCTTTTTTAAGAACAATTAATCTACTTAAATTTAATTTATCATTTCCAATAGCAAGTAATGTTTTGTGATTATAATTAACTTTTGGTTGAAACAATATACTCAGTATTGAACACAGCTGATTAAATGTAACATTCAAGCTATATTACTTACAATACTCAAACTATGTTACTTATAATAATAAGAATGCATTGTTTCATGTTGATTATTTTTGCTCTTAAGATATTTTCAGCCGTAAAACCAATAATATCTCACGAAATTCCGCCCACCAGGAGGCTTAGGTTGTCCTAGATCCATATACTAAGCTAATAATGCAGGGCAACTGTTATAATAAAATAATAAGCGTAAAATTAAATTAGAAATAATAAAACATAAAGTAGATATATTAGATATTCTAATCAACAGTACGCGTCCGCACCATGATAAAAGTTTTCATAAATTAAGCTAATAGTGTTAGATAATCTTTATGATAAAATAAATAATAACAATGAAATTAAAATTAATACCAAGTAGCATAATCATTAGAGTAAAGTAATAAACATTCGTGATAAAATTATAAGTACTAAAAAACTAATAAATAAAAGATTATGTACTACATAGTCTAACTGTAACTGTCGTCCCTCAGTCGATGGGTCAGCAGTTAGTTTGCAGACTTACATTGCTATAATACACGGTTTGATTCCCCGCAGTGGACCTAGCGCTGATAACCCATTATGTTTTTTTACGGAAAAAATTACACAAAGATAAATCACACTTGTTTATGCAGACGTTAAAGTAAGAATTACCATACCGTAGTAAAAGTTATACTTGACTTGACCAACTTAATAAATTTCGGTTAGTCCTAAATCCATAAACTAATCCAACAATCTAAAATAATTTTATAGTAAAAATAAATAATAATAGTAATTTTGTTTGTTTGTTGTTAAGCACAGAACTAAACTATAAGATATCTGTGCTGTGCCCACCACGGGTAATAATAGTAAGTTAAATAAAAATTAATGATAATAAACATAGCAGACAATACTGCTAATGAAAGTAACTCTAAAGAAAGGATAAGGTATAACTAATTTACTATTGTTGCTGGAAAGTGAACAGTACTCATTGCCCTTAAAAATTGCTAAGAATGACCAAGAGTTAGCCAACTATCAGAAAAGCGTCTTAAATTCCCATACTACCTGAGAAACTCACGTTTCTGTTAGTCATTCCGTTATAAAATAACTGACGGAAGTTATACAGTTTACACCAGACAGTCACCATCTGCTGTGCTAGTTGTAAACGTTTTATTATCCATTTCTACGCGATACTCACCTGTTAAATGACGTCACACTTTACTTACCATGCTTGGGTACGATTCATTGCAGACTTAGTCTCTTTCTCGATGGCCCTGGCACCCCCAGTTGGTCCATTTTCCTTGGTTTTCCAATGCCATTAAATACAGGATGTAACCCCATCTTGTAAATTCTAAATCTCCGATCTAAACGCTTCTTTGTGATCTGGGTATACGAATATTATATGATGTAAGGGGCTATTTTCGTACCCTTTCCAAAAGCGATCAATTTTCGGTGACATCACACTACCAGTGTAACGCCAAACAACTTGAATTTGTAGTTCTAATACATTCTGTTCCACATCGATTGTGGTTGCATATTTACGTATTCAAATTAATTTTACTATACTGAACTCAACCCTCTGAATAACTGAATCCAACTGAATTATTACAAATTCTTAATATCGTGTAGCGTAAAGGAGCTTTAACGAAAAATAATTAAAACATTAAGTTAACCCAACTTTAAACGTTTTTCCGTATTTATAAATCTGCTTAAATGACAGCAAATATAAAATTAATTTGTAGTAAAACTTAAAACAAAATAAACAACGTACGAATAAAACCTGCTAGTTTACTTTAAACAACTTAAGAAATGTGTATATAAATGTGGAAACACATCCTGTATTAAAGTATTTGATATATTACTTTTTGATATTGCACCATGAAGTTAGAACGCTTTAGGATATAGATATACAAACTTATCGTGTAATGCACAAATATTTTATTATTTATTGTTATATTATTTATAAAAAGCTTTCTCAAACGAGAAACATATTTGTAACGATAAAAACAACATTTTGTAGGCGAGGCGTGGTCCACTTTATAGCGTGCCGAGACTGCGAATCCTAAGATTAATGGATCGAAACCCATTGCTACGAAAATGTTCTCGTACACTGGGAGCAGTAGCTACTTTATAATAGTGACAGTCAAATTCCATTATTCGATCAGACTGGAGTAGCCCAAGAGTTGGCGGTGAGTATTGATGACTAGCTGCCTTCCTTCTAGTGAAAAAGTATATTAGTTCAAACTTAGGAACAGCTATGCACAAATAGCCCACGCCAAAATCTTAAACAAACATTTTTCTATTGCAAGTTTTCATTGTCATTTCATCTTTATGTATATATACCGTGCCAATTGTCTATATATTTTTAACTTATATGCCCTGTAAGTACTAACAATCCTATCTGTGACTCACAATGACATGTATAAAATTAGAGTTCTTCATACATATACTATTAAAATATCAAAACACAAGATTGTGCTTAATTCATTCCTTACTACAAGAAATAAGATTGCTTCTGAATTTTAGTTAGGGATCCGATTTTCTGTCTCGGCAATGCATTCAACTAGCCATTTATAACTCAGCGCTCCTGGAGGTCAATTTGAGCAAAATGGCTGATTATACTGCGGTCATTTTCTATCTAAACGTAAATAAAATAATCAAATAGTGTACATTTTTGTTAACACAGTATATTACAACGAGCAAAGATGACAGATTTTACACCAATGAAAATTAATTTTAAAAAGTTTGCTACAATGATAGATATACAAATATATATATCCATGAAGTTACAATTATGCTGGCACGTGGCAGAACAACAAATCACTTGACTGATTAATTACAAACTGAGCCAATCACTTAATAGAAATAACGCAGTAAACAGTCACATAAACGATATGCCCATATCGACAGATTAATAATATTTTATGAATTTTTATAATTAATTTATACTACAGTTTGTAGCCGAAAGATGCCATTTATGGCAATGTTAATTTTATGAGCAAAAATATCTTAAAGTGTCAGAGGACAAAATTCCGGTCAGTGCAAACTTTAAAAACAAAACCGAATCGTGTTTTTCGTACAGTTCACTAGAAAGTTTTCTACCTTGTCTTGTTAGGCTTGTGGATTTCATACTCTTAGCTGTCGTAGTACTATCGACACATTCTGTTACACACGTTTCAATTGTGAAATTTGTATATGGTTTGAGACCTAGCCTCAACTTTTACGTCGCGTCACATGTGAACCTTAATGCAATGCAGTTATATTCTGTTACGTCTTTCAAAAGTACAGTATACATGCAAAGACGAAATCTCGTTTGTCGAAAAAGCAACAGCATTTATAATAATTTAATCAATCTTAGGCAGTTAAAGAACAATATATATATATACTAAATTTGTATGTCTCAACAAATATATAATTGGAGAAAATACGAAACAAGCTATTTCATGAACGTAGCTAGATATATTATTGGGGTAAGGGTGAGGGGTCAGTCGCCCAATCTTTTTTAATAAAATATAATACTTGTTACAAATTTAATATCAACTAACTTGAACATGCCATTTGCAAGAATTCGAGATTTATCGATCTTATATTATATAAAATATAAATGATCTTAAATACTTGAATCTAGAATATTTATAATTTATGTCCTCTAGTATAATTTCGTAGCCATGCACTTGTATATGACTGATGTAATAGGAAAATAAATTCTATAATACACACATCTCATTTTTTCGGTTATATAAATTATCAGGAAACAGGGATCTTTGAACAAAGTACTAACACAGTTTTGGAATTAAAATAAATATGTAATGAAATTGATTTTTAAAATATATACAGCTAATAAATTACATACAATAACTGTTTGTTTTTGCATGTGAACGACATCTTGTGCACACCGATTTCTAGCGTTGTAAGTCCGCAGACATACCGCTGTACCACTGGGGGGGCGCAGACCAAAGGGAGGTCAACCAGTCTACAGCAGCGCCGCCTGAAGCGGGCAACGCTAACAGAATAGTGTGATTAACTGTTACTTTTATAGCGCAGCCACAACTGAACGTGAAAAAACGTGTTTCGTGTAAGCACGTCTCGAAACCGAAACTCTTGGAACGTCAACTCAATACGCTAACCACTAGATCATTCTTGAACCACATAAATATGAAATTATTCTTTACAAGTATACACAGTAAAATACATAAAGTGGAACTGTTTTCTACAAGTATTCACGGTAAAATACATTAAGTAAAACTATTCTTTAGAAGTATATACAGTAAAAAAACATAAAGTAAAGCCATTCTTTAGAAGTATACACGGTAAAATACATAAAGTGGAACTGTTTTCTACAAGTATTCACGGTAAAACACATAAAGTAAAACTATTCTTTAGGAGTATACACAGTCAAATACATAAAGTGGGACTGTTCTTTAGGAGTATGCACAATAAAATGCATAAAGTAAACCTGTTCTTTACAAGTATACACAGTAAAATAAATAAAATAAAGTAAAACTGTTAAAAAATTCACATTAAAGGTAAAATCATGTTTAAGTAAAAGTCATTCTAAAGATAAAACATATTTCATAAAAATCCATACTAAAGGTAAAACCATATTTCAGGAAAATTCACTCAAAAGGTAATACAATATTTCATGAAAAATTCATACTAAAGTTTGTTTGTTTCTCTGTTTGCAGTTAAACATAAAGCTGCGTAGTGAGCTATCTGTTTTCTGGCCCACCGCGAGTATCGAAATCCGGGTTTTAGCGTTGTAAATCCGCAGATCATATTAAAGATAAAATAAACTGTTTTAAGGATGAATATTAATTTTATGTTTAACAGATGAAACTTGTAGTGAAAAAATTATATATATTCCTTAATGCATATATTTTGTGGGAAATTCATGTATTAAATCAATTATACGAGAATTGATTGTTTTTTATAATTTAAAATAATTAATTATTTGTTGCTATAAACATATTTAAAAAAAATTAAAATGTATTTTGCCTTTAATTTAGCTTTGTTTTCTAGTAAAATATACAAAGACATTTTTCGTTGACACTGTAAACCATAATGTTTTAATGGAGACGGGTCTTGCATACCGCGTAGCTAGAAAAGGTCCAGAGGTCGAGGTTGTAAAGGGATTTCTGCGTTCGGGTTGAGCAACTGGAGCGGTTATCAAGAGCAAGCGGTAGAACAAAGGTTCACCTTTTCAACTATGTTATTTATTTCTCTGTTCAGCCAAAGACGTAGGTCATCGGTCTCTGTTCCCTAAACGCAGAAAGGTGGTGAGAAAGTTCTAGTCAGGGCACAGGTTGAGGCCACAAATCACAAAGCTCGGGAGTGAGGTCAAATGATGAGTTGTTGAATAAAGAAAGATTAGTACGTGAGGGCTTTTCTATATATTTTTTCACTTTTAATGGTTTATCATCCCCCACCTCCCCCGAATACTCCCTGCAACCCAGTTAGATCTTAGGTACGGTACCTTACCTCAAACTGCCCTGCCCTCGCCTAGTGCGTCACTTCAGGGGCAAATGGGGAGAAAGGTTACAGTTGCTTTCGTCTGTATGCTGATGGATAATTACTTTTATGGTTTCCCTCTGGGCATTTTGTGCACCGACTAGATTCTCAGGTTCTAAAGTCGTATAGAACAAGTCTGGATGTGTATGCAGGCGTAATTGGTAATGTATAGTAAGGGTGAGGTCGCCTGCCAGTAATGTACGTTATTGTGTTATCAATCGGACATCAACAATTTTTACGGCAATCCCTATACTTTTGGCCTTCTAATACCCACCCATTAATTGTCTCGACGATTGTTTGTGGGAAAGAACGCTGAATATGATAATTCAAGAACAAGGCGGGAAAATCGTGACTTGTATTTCCCTGCATGTCATATAGCTTCCCGCGGGTTTTTTGAAACTGTCAAGGGTAGTAGAGTAAATAGATCTGCCGGAGATTCCCACTGTGTCAGTGGCTACGTAACATGACAAACTATGTGATTGGAGCGATGATAGTCTCGGCGTGAGACAAGACGGTACTGTTTCTTTCACCAAACACTAACTTTTGATGAAATATACTGTTCGTTAGATGTTTTTGCACTAAATAATTGCTTAGGTATTCACTGGCTACTTCCTGTATTCATGAAAATTAAATTAATTTTGATGTACTGCACGGTCAACACGGATCGTGTTCTGTTCTGAATAAAATATCAAGATAAAAAACGATTTGCGTTTCTCCAACGAAAAAGTTTATACAAACAAATGTTCTTAATTATGTGAAAAATATACTTTGTTAATTCGTCTTTCTGTTCAATATAATATACATACACGTATACATAATGATTTTATAACATTCTAATGAGCATGACTTGTTGTTTCTATTTCTGTGAAATAATCAATGCTTGGGGTACATCATGAAATTTTTTTACTTTTGTTTGTTTATTTTCTTTTCGTTTATATTTATGTTATAGTAACAATTTCTACAAATAATGCCTGATCAAGTGTGGCGCATAAGGAAAATAATATAAGTTACGTTTCTTTTATTGTTATTGTTGTTCATTAACAGCGTCTTGATAATGTAATAAAGTTATTTGCTGTGTTTCTCCAACTGTTATTTTGAATGAATCAGAATAGATTTAAATAAAAATGTAGTACCGAAAAGTGTGAGAATTACTTATACAATCAATTATGATATTATATTATGAAACATAAGATTACAAGATTCTTGTTGTAGTAAGAAGTTAAATACATGATCTGGAACTCCTCGTTATCGTTTAAAAAAATTCATTACCAGGCTTAAGTAAAAAATAATCAAGGTACATGTGTCGATAATTTCGTGCATAAGAGAAGGTATTAGTACTTCATAGTAAAATTGAATTTTACTTAATATAGGTCAGTATACTGAAAACAAAACAAACTATTGACAAGAATTAGAATTAGTTATTATTGGAACTCTGTTTAGAAAATATTACATTTTTTATTGCTAGAGTTTGCGATATATTTTTTTTATTTTAGATTAAAATATTTGTTCTTTAAGGCGATCTCGGTAAATTTGGTACTTTCAACCACAATTATCTCTAAATTGTACGTAAAATAATAAAACTCCATATGATACGAACTGTTCTTTAATAATAATAACCTTTTCTTGCAAGGAATGACATTGAAATATGATCAAAATACGAATTGTCATTTCAAGTCGTTCTACTTGTGCGTCGGAGTGCAACGCTTTCATCCAGGTGAGAGTATCGCTAGTCGGAGTGCAACACTTTCATCCAGGTGAGAGTATCGCTAGTCGGAGGCAACACTTTCATCCAGGTGAGAGTATCGCTAAGTCGGAATGCAACACTTTCATCCCGGTGAGAGTATCGTTAGTCGGAGTGCAACACTTTCATCCCGGTGAGAGTATCGCTAGTCGGAGTGCAACACTTTCATCTTGGTGAGAGTGTCGCTAGTCGGAGTGCAACACTTTCATCCCAGTGAGAGTATCGTTAGTCGGAGAGCAACACTTCCATCCCGGTGAGAGTATCGCTAGTCGGAGTGCAACACTTTCATCCCGATGAGAATATCGCTAGTCGGAGTACAACACTTTCATCCCGGTGAGGGTATCGTTAGTCGGAGTGCAACACTTTCATCCCGGTGAGAGTATCGCTAGTCGGAGGGCAACACTTTCATCCAGGTGAGAGTATCGCTAGTCGGAGTGCAAAACTTTCATCCAGGTGAGAGTATCGCTAGTCGGAGTACAACACTTTCATCCAGGTGAGAGTATCGTTAGTCGGAGTGCAACACTTTCATCCCGGTGAGAGTATCGCTAGTCGGAGGGCAACACTTTCATCCAG
>NW_013666090.1:123690-127821 GCF_000517525.1 Limulus polyphemus
TTCAACACCCTCATCCCGGTGAGAGTGTCGTTAGTCCGAGTGCAATACTTTCATACTGGTGAGAGTGTCGCTAGTCGGAGTTCAACACCCTCATCCCGGTGAGAGTGTCGTTAGTCCGAGTGCAATACTTTCATACTGGTGAGAGTGTCGCTAGTCGGATTTCAACACCCTCATCCCGGTGAGAGTGTCGTTAGTCCGAGTGCAATACTTTCATACTGGTGAGAGTGTCGCTAGTCGGAGTGCAACACCCTCATCCCGGTGAGATTATCGCTAGGGCTACTGAACTACTTTTTATTACCATGTTACTAAAGTTACTCTCTAGCCCCATATCTAGTCCATACTCAGGTACACATAGCATGAGAGTGTCATTATGGCTGCTTCCTGTTCGTATTAATTACCATATCACTAAATTTGCTATCTATTCTCATACTCAGACACACTTTGTACCACATTGCCATATGGTCGATGCTATATTTTGCATCGAGAACCAATTAGTACTTAGTAGCACATCACTAAAGTTACTATCTACTCTCACACTAAGAATCATCTGTTACGACAATATCATTATTCATGATGTCTTTTTTTTTTGCATTCAGAACCATTTATTACAACAGTGTCATTATGACGTGTGTCTTCTTTTACACTCAGAACCAGTTAGTGTATAATGTCACTAAAGTTGCTATCTCGTCTCAATCTCAGACACACTTAGCATGGCAGTGTCATTATGACTTGTGTCTTGTTTTACACTTAGAACGACTAAATATTTATCACCATGTCACTAAGAATATTATCTACTTTCACACTCAGACCATCGTAGTATGACAGTGTCACTATGGCTGCTGTCCTACTTTGTACTCAGAACCAGTTAGTATTTAATGTCACTAAAGTTATTATCTAAACCCACACTCAAACACACTTAGTATGACAGTGTCATTATGACTTGTGTCTTGTTTTACACTCAAAACCAGTTAGTACTTAATGTCACTAAAGTTGCTATCTCGTCTCACACTCACACGCACTTAGTATGACAGTGTCACTACGGCTGCTGTCCTATTTTGCATTCAGAATTACTTAGCATTCCTTACCATGTCACTAAAATTAGTATCTCGTCACACACTCGGACTCATTTGGTACGACAGTATCACTATGTTTTCTTGCACACTTAAAACCATTTAGTGTTTACTACCATGTCACTAAAATTAGTATTTCGTCACACACTCGGACTCACTTGGTACGACAGTATCACTATGTTTTCTTGCACACTTAAAACCATTTAGTGTTTACTACCATGTCACTAAAATTAGTATCTCGTCACACACTCGGACTCACTCGGTACGACAGTATCACTATGTTTTCTTACACACTTAAAACCATTTAGTGTTTACTACCATGTCACTAAAATTAGTATCTCGTCACACACTCGGACTCACTCGGTACGACAGTATCACTATGTTTTCTTACACACTTAAAACCATTTAGTGTTTACTACCATGTCACTAAAATTAGTATCTCGTCACACACTCGGACTCACTCGGTACGACAGTATCACTATGTTTTCTTACACACTTAAAACCATTTAGTGTTTACTACCATGTCACTAAACTTATTGTCTATTGTCACACTCACACCGTTTTGCTATTTTGATGTAACTTGTATTACTATTTTTTGAGACATTGTAATCAACTTACTACTACCGTGACATTTAGACTGTTGTTTTGTCTTCATTCAAACTTAGTATTACAATGCCTTTGGGACTGTTGTATGCTCTCACACTCAGCCCTATAATAATTATTATCCTATTACTGGGAGTATTGTTTTTCCCTACACCCAGACCCACTTAGTATTATAATATATGGTTGGGATTAATGTCTTATCTTACGCTAAACCGTCCCCCGTTGGGAAGCAGTAAGTTTACGGACTTACAACGGTAAAATCTGGGGTTCGATTTCCTGCGGTGGACACAGCAGATAGCCGAATGTGTCTTTGCTCCAAAAGAAATATAAAGTAAGCTCAATCTTGTAATAGTACTTTGTTGAGAATACTGTCTTTGGCCATAATCAGACTCACTTAATATTAGCACATAGTTGAGACTATTGTCTTATTTTATACACTTACACCCAAATCCAATTAGTGTAACCATGTCATTGAGACTGTTTACTTTATGTCACACTCAGATCCATCTAGCGTTACCATCTCATTGGTACTGTTACCTTGCTTCACATGTAGACTTGGTTTTATACGACGTTTGGAGTGCTGTCTTATTATTACATCAGGTTAATCTATATTTTGTTGTGAACGCCTTTTACAAGCTGGCAAAGCATTAATATAACTAATTACACTTCTCATAAGACATTAGCATTAGGCCTATTATATTTTTAAAAACTACATTCTTTATCCAGTCGGTAATGGATATGTCGAATATAGTCTGATTGAACCACTACTATTATACCCTCTTTCAATTCTTGAAAATCACTAAAGAACAAGATAATGAAAGTAGTGACTGAAAATATAATAGGCCTAATACTAATGTCTTATGATAAGTGTTATTAGTTATAATCGTGCTTCGACAGCTTGAAACTGGTGTTTACAAGATGATAATTATTGCTGTAAAAAATGACTTTTATAAATAGTGTTTCGACCACCAATGAGTTTGTAATATCCCATCTGGCATGAAGATCTCTGGATTAAGAGAAACGCGTCGGCGCTAATAGAAAGTAGTCGAAAGTAGTGTGGTTGGAATACTATTTATTATATCACACTCTCCAACTTCTTGAAAATCCCTAAGGGATTAGATAAAGAATATAATATTTAAAAACATAATAGGTCTAATACTAATGTTTTATGACAAGTGTAGTTACTAATTTATCATTGCTATGTTTTGGAGACTATTTATCTTATTTCAGTCCCATACAATTTTCATTTCATTTGAACTATTGCTTTTTCTTATATTCACACCCATCAAGAACTACCATATAGGTGATACTGTTATGTTCTCATATTATATCATAAATTGGAGTTTCATCTCTTTTTCAGATTTGCTTTAGTAGTTTCAGACTAACTTTCCTTATTCAGTCTATTCCTTGCTGTTTAATTACAAAACCAAAGTGTATCTAATATAAATGGACCAATATTTTATGCTCTACCAAAAATTCATAAAAAAGTTGTTCTTTTTCACCCTATTGTACCCGACATTGGAGGTCCTATTTATAATTTAGCGAAATATTTAGCAGTTAGGTTAACATTTCGCATTAAGTAAAAAGCGTTTGCATGTAAAAAACTCAATTTAAATTGTTTCTAAAATTATACAGAGCAGTTTAAAATAATTAATGATTGTCTTTTAATGTAAAATTCTTATTTAGTAACGTGCCATTTAAAGGGTCACTGAATTTTGGAATTCAGAATGAAAAAGAGTAACTACTTGATAAAGAGATTACAGATATGTGTAACATGGTAAGTGCCTGTGTAACTATTACATAAATTTCAGTATAGTATATAGTATAGTCTAGTGTAGTACTGTATAGTATGGTATAGTGTACTGTAGTATAGTATAGGGTAGTATAGTGTAGTACTGTATAGCATGGTATAGTGTACTGTAGTATATAGTATATAGTACAGTATAGTATAGTGTAGTACTGTATAGTTTGGTATAGTGTACTGTAGTATAGTATAATCTAGTGCAGTACTGTATAGTATGGTATAGTGTACTGTAGTATAGTATAGTGTAGTACTGTATAGTATGGTATAGTGTACTGTAGTCTAGTATAGTCTAGTGTAGTACTGTATAGTATGGTATAGTGTATTACTGTATAGTATGATATAGTGTACTGTAGTATAGTATAGTCTAGTGTAGTACTGTATAGTATGGTATAGTGTACTGTAGTATAGTATAGTCTTGTGTAGTACTGTATAGTATGGTATAGTGTAGTGTAGTACTGTATAGTATGGTATAGTGTATTACTGTATAGTATGGTATAGTGTATTACTGTATAGTATGGTATAGTGTATTACTGTATAGTATGGTATAGTGTAGTGTAGTGTAGTACTCTATAGTATAGTCTAGTGTAGTACTGTATAGTATGGTATAGTGTAGTGTAGTGTAGTACTGTATAGTATAGTATAGTGTATTACTGT
>NW_013666090.1:128531-152011 GCF_000517525.1 Limulus polyphemus
GTGTAGTGTAGTGTAGTACTGTATAGTATAGTGTATTACTGTATAGTATGGTATAGTGTAGTGTAGTGTAGTACTGTATAGTATAGTGTAGTGTAGTACTATATAGTATTTTCTGGATTTTTTAGAAATATTTTATTTCTAGCACTCCTGTAAAACTATCCGTTTATGTAAATTATGTTAAAATTCATTTTCATATGACGTTGGAAAATAAAACTGTTTGTCTTTTTCAGATGTAAACGTAGTGAAGATTAAACTAGAACAGAAGAGTGTAGAAAAGAAAAAAGTATGTGTTGATTTCCCTCACCAGAAATAGGTGTAATTGGTTTCCATTGCTTAACAAGTGCAAAGTTATACAAACGGCTGTCTGCGCTCTGTCCACCGCAGAAAATCGAGGCCTGGATTTTAGCGTCCTAAATCCGTGAGCCTATTGCTGATCCGGCGAGAGATGTAAATAAAACTGATTTGTAAAATGCTTAGACTCTGCACAGATAATGAGATATTTTACAAACAGATGTCATATTTAGAAGTAGCTGTTGTTAACAGAGGTGTTGAATAATCTATAATAGATAATTTGTTCAGAAAATTGATTAATTATAATTACAAGCGTTTCGTTATTACCTGTTATCCTATTGTTTCTCAAAAAGTAGCAAGTTTTGATTAATAGTAAAAATACTATACAGCTGACTTCTGAACCAATTATTCAAATTATTTATTTGGTTTTTAAAGCAAAAGAACGGCTTGAAGAAAAAAAAAGCAGGGTATTAATGAAATTCCGTGTACTTGTAGGAAATCATCATTGGACAAACTAAACGTTCCATGGTTGTAAGAAACAAGTAGCACCACTCATATCTGATTGGAGGGGAATAAGTCAAAGTAGTTGTAGCATAACATGGTATTTAAACCAATCATTCTATTTTATAGGATCAAGAGAAAATGTAACAAAGCTAGTTTTTCATCGTCAAAGAAATATTAAAGAAAATATTGAAATAGCTAAGCGTAAAGGTAATTAATTTAAAAATGACACAGGACGCCAGTTTAATTTAATATGGCGTTTTTTCTCACCCTATGAACAAAATATTATGTTTTAAGTCATTAAGGATTTTTTTTACATGAACTAACAAACACAATACATGTTGACTGACTTTATTTAGTTTTGTGTGTGTGATTTTAGTTTGATTTTTAAATATATTTTCTTGTTTTTTCAAAATTTTTTGGACACTAAAAACTTAAAAACTAAAAAAATCTAAAAAAATAACGATTATTTTATACACAATGCAATAAAAATGAGATTGTTTCTAGTCTCCAAGTTACTAAAATAATAACTTACTGTACAGGATAAAAGTAGTAAAAAACCCCGATGTGACTGGAGACAATCTCATACACTCTACATGTTTCGACATATATCTTGCGTCATCCTCAGGAGTGTAATGTTTTGCAAAACATAACACTTACTTATACAATTATCAAACAACCAATTTACATATTAAAGAATTTCACGCCATCTGCTGACAACATTTCCATCAAATCCATCATCCTTATTCAATAATTTAAACTTACTTTTTTTTAAATTTAATTATCCCAATAAAAATAAGGATAAATTTGAAACTACCATTTATCGTGAACCTTTCTCTGTAATCATTCCGCCACATCAACAATCTTGTCACACTACATCTAAAAAAAAACCTGTGTTTTCTACTCTTATGTGGACAGGATACTAAAATTATGTTGTAAACAGGATGATATCAATAATGAGTTATTGTTAATTAAGCACATAGCAGTGGAAAGAGGTTTTAATCCAGATGTTGTTGACAGAGCTGTCATAAAACTAAAAACAGGGATAAAAATATTAAGTTAAAACCATTTGCTGAAAAAAGTAAGACAGAATGTTTAGTACTATCATACATACCTGGTTTATCTTGTCAAATAATGAAAAAATTTAAGAAACAAATAAATATTTTTCCGATGTACAAACAGATGAACGAAGTCAGCGAAATTTGTAATACCACTGAAGATAAAATTGATTTAATGGAAAAGTTGGCATATATAAAATATTATGTGAATGTAAAAAAAGTTTATATAGGACAAACTAGAAGAAATTTAAAATTCAGACTGAATGAACATAAAAGAAATCTTAAAAATAATAATATTATTATTTCACCTTTAGCAGAACATGTTAATGAAACTAATCACACAATTCAATGGGAAAAATTTTATTTTAGCACAACCTGGAAATGTAACTGGTATGAATATACATGAATCTATTGAGATGTTGGCCCGGCATGGCCAGGTGGTTAGGGCGCTCGACTCGCAATCTGAGGGTCGCGGGTTCGAATCTCTGTCACCCCAAACATGCTCGCCCTTTCAGCCCAAGAGTTGGCGGTGGGTGGTGATGAGTAGCTGCCTTCCCTCTAGCTTACACTCTAGCGCAGATAGCCCTCGTGTAGCTTTTCGCGAAAATTCAAAACAAACAAACAAACCAGACACATCGTGGTTTTTTTACCACTTTTTAACCTTATACAGTAAGTTATTATTTTAGTAATTTGGAGACTGGAAACAATCTTATTTTTATTAAATTGTGTATAAAATAATCATTGTTTTAAAAAAAAATTAGTTTTTAAGATATTTACTTGTGTGATAATGGTGTAGTTGCTTTTTCTTGTATTGAAACAACGAAATTCTACCTTAAAATTAACATAAAACTAGTTGAAATCTATAAAAATCATGTAAATAATTTAAACATTATTTCCATGTGATGTTTCTTGTGAAAAAAATTTTATTTTCGTTTTTAATCAAAATATTTTAATAAATAAGGAAACACATCTATAAATTTTGTTTATTATTTATCTAACTTAAAGTGTTTTGTCTAAAGCACCACGTTCTTACGGGGAGAAGAACTAAAAATGTTTTAGGTTTTGTGAAGTTCTTGATGTTTATATAAACAATCAAATAAACGTTCATGAACTGTAGTTTCTCTGAAAATTATTGGAAATAAAGTAAATGTAAATAAACATCACTCAACTTTTCATTTTTCAGTAAATCTGGAGTAGCAATGTGATCGTTCTTAGATTTTAAGTTTAGCATGATAGCTTGGGTTACTGTTCGTAATTAATTTGTTCTATGGTAGAAAATTGAAAATAAAATAAAAAGAGTAATAGGTGTATATTTAAGTGTAGAAAAATATCTCACGTACCTATAAATATACTTTGTCATAAAGCCTTTTAGATATATGTAAATACATGTAACTGTACGATGAACCTTATGATTAAAATTACTTCAAAATATAAACAAATCAAAGCCCAAACATTGAAAACATACAAGAGAGTCGTTTATAAATCGTAGGCGTTGTTCGTCTATCCCCATTTAGATATAGAAAAATAAAGAAAACGTTTATAAAGTGTTTCTCTTACCAAAAATCCAGACTTAATTATATGTCCTTCCTGAACAAAACCTGAGAAGAGTCGTAACTACTATAAAATCTGGTTTTATTAACGATTATAATATGTCACTTTTGCTGTACTACAAACAGCTCTGTATCCGAACAAGTATTTCAATAATCTTTTTTAGTCGTTTATCAAGTGCATTTTCAAAAAAACGTTTAATAACATTATCATTTACTCGAAGTGTCTCTATTAAACTGATTTTTGTTTCTCTGTACAGATTATTTTCCTCGATAAGAACAAAAATAATTAAACATCTTGTCCGTTATACCTGAATAGATATATTTAATCTCAATCCCACATTTTTGGGGAAATGTTCGAAATTACATTTTATTGCAAAAATTCATAACTTCTAATAAAAATAAAGTTCATTTTTCATCTTTCAGAAGGATAGATTATTGTATAATGACCATGTAATTGCTATACTAATATTTTAAATTTTATAACATAAAACAATGCTTTCAAGACTTGGAAATATCAATGGTCAAAGTACTTGCTCTCTGGTAAGAAAAGTAAGAAGAGTTTGTTAAAATTGGTATAACAGAAATGGGTATTCATTGGTTCAGCAAACGTTGTAAAATATCTGCTTTATCACAATACTCCTGAAAATAATGAAAACCTCTGGCAGTAACATAAGAACAGTTAGAACTGGCGTCTAAAAGTTGCCCAATCAAAGAAGCCCTTTGATTCCTTTATTTTTTACTTTTATTATCATCACATAAAAATTGCTTAGGCTTTCCAAAGGTAGTGACAGTATTCGCAGCAAGGCACTAAGGGGTGGGGGTGGGAAGAATTCCATTAAGGTCGCGATCCCTGGAAAAAACGAGCACGAATAGGTGGACTTCCCACAGTCCATAATGCACGTGCAAAGGATGCAAGGTGGTGGCCGATCTTCCGGTGGGGCTGACAGAACGTAGCTAAGGCATACTTGGGTCATTCGGTCAACTCCCCACCCACAGATAAGACGTTAAAAAAACGGAAAGATTGCTGCCGTGAGAACCGCCTGTGGCGAAACCTGCGCAATAAAGGGCAGATTCTTTAAGTCTAAACAGCCGACGATAAGTAAGAGTGAAAGATTTTGTCTTTATTATTTTTTCTCTGTAGACCTGAGAATTTGGTCGGTTAACAATCACGTCAGAACTTTTGTGTCATGCCCACCTTAGCAACCACAAAAGAGTTCTTAATACTCTGGAATGGGTCTCAGAAGTGAGTTGTTTCATATGCTAAGCTAACGTACTAGTTTAAAATTTTCCGAGTATTTGCGTATAAAACATTGCTTTTGCATATTTTGAAGTCTGCACATTATTTCAGTGGTAATAACCGTTTGAGTGATCGCGTTTAAAAATTAGTTTGAAGAGTGAGATACTGACAAAACAAGAAGACAAAGTCCTAAAGAAAAAAAAACACCGTCAGAAATAAGAGAGTCCCCAAGAAGTGGTGGTTAACGTATGTGTCGAAAGTTTACATCGAGTAACCAACTGGAGATGAAAAACATAAAAGTAGGACTTTTTTATGCTTTTTGTTTTCATGCAAAGAACAGTAAGGTACTTAATTAACTTAAGACTTTGCCCAGTGAAGAATATTGCAAATTTAAAGTTGATTAAGTTCACGTGATGAGAATTTGAGGGTCAGTAAATGTCAGATGTTGAAGCTAAAAGTCCTTGAACAAATCACTTGCAACAAGGACAACTGATATAATACTAAAGAAAAATAAAACATGACTAAAATATAATAGAAAGTATTCAAACTAATTTCTATAAATCCTCGTAAAGTTTAGTCTTTACAGATGATAAAGAAGTTCAGTATTCCAACTCAAGTTTAGTCACAAACTGTTTAATAAATGTAAAGAGGATGTTCAGGTTTCTACTTAACTTTTCATGAAGATCGGTTTCACGTTTTCATTATTTGTTTGTAGAATACTAGTAATGCATTAAGTATTATCAAAGAACTAAATCATAACGGTAGTACATATCAAAATTCTGAGGTGCTCAAAATATTTTGAAATATTAAATTTTGAAGCTAATTTAGAAGAAGAAGCTTTAAAGTTCCTAATATAAACATTTAAGAGTGTTAGTTATAATGATTATATAACTTATCAAAATGTTGGGTTTTGGTGTAGTGTTTATTTTCACATAGCCTTTCACTTCTTTATGAAAATAACTAGAGATTATCTAGCTTTCAGGCTAGATTGAGCACTTAGGTTTCAGTAACTATACAGGGTTTTAATTCATCGTAGAATATGTATTTGATCACAATAAAAAAGTACCATTACCAGCTGAGAACTAGTTACAAATAAAGTTATATCTCATTAGCCCAGTGCATTACAAAATAACCTGAATTTTATATCTAGCTAAAATGCTGGACAGTGCTGAAGTATGAAGGTAAAGAAAACTACCCACTTATTACTGCCTCAGAGTTGAAGACATTCTTAATATCGGCTGATGAAAAACTGGTGTTGTTCCAAACTGATCGTCATGATTCGGGTTTTTCAAATTCAAACTAAGGAAGAATGCAGCTTTTGGTCTCTTTTTGTTTTAAATATATTTCCAAAGTTGTGCACGAGATATTATAATTTTTAGAGCAAACCTTAATTATATATTAAGTCTTATGCCCTGCGTGTTATCCAACTCTGCCGAGTATAACATTGGGGTACAGGCGTTCTTCACATATGAGCTATACACATTAAGTCACATCGGTGCGATAACTATCCAATATCAAGGAAAACTTTCTGCCTGATTGTGGAAGCATATCTTTCTAAGTATCTAGCTTAGTAGCCCGAAAACAAAGCAAATCTATCTTCAATTTTCCACAACAAAATTCTACAAGTCGAAGATTGTAAATAAAATTTTCAGCATTTTGGTTTGTTTCCCATAACAACCAAGATATACAGTTACAAAATATGCAACCTCAATTCGGAGAATAAATATATTGCTGCTGTTTAAGTTTCACGCTCTTTCCTGATTCACACCATTTAACTTTCAGTTTATACTAGGGTTAGAATAAGCGCTCAAGCCTGAATTAGAGAAGTACTTCATAATTATAATATGTTTTAGGATATTTCTTACTTCTTGGTGTATATAGTTTTCCGTAGAAGCAAAATTCAAGATTATCGTTAAACTTCATGCATTAAATGTACCAAATTCAGACAGTAGAAATCTTGACCACATCTCAACTGTGAAATGGGCTGCTTTGAACAAGAAGTGACGCAACTGCTTTGCCATTTCTGTCAAGTTTCTCGACTCGACGATTACACCTCCTCCCTTCCGATCTACTTCCCCTGTTTTACAACAATTTTCTTGAAGAATGAACGCTACTGAAGATCCTCACAGAGATTTTGTTAATTTTTAGCAAATTTGTGCGTGTTTTCCGCGTTTTAAAGAGGAAAAAAAAACATGGAGGAGTGCAGTCTCCTCAAAATAACTTACAAAACTTTTAAGGTAAGAATTTAAAGTGAATTACAGGTGCTTCAAAAAGAAATCCATTTATGGACTGAGAGTTCACTTTTACTTGTAGACATTCTCCGGATCTGTTGGGTTTTCACTAAGGGCAGAGCTGGGGATATAATTTGCCGCTCAAAAAATAGTCAAATTGCACATCTACTTAATTTATAAATAATGAAATTTTTATAAACAAAATAAGACTATACATCATCAATAAAATATATTTACCAAAAGAATATCCTAAATATACAGCAAAATAATGCACAAATTAGAGCGTATATCCTTATAATATATATTAATTTCCATAAGGGATTTTACCTTTTAAATAAATAAAGACAAATTCGAATATTGCATTTTACTACTTGACAGAAGGCAATACAATCTTTTCATATTGAATGAATCATTTTATCGTGATCCGGAAAAGTTAATCTTTTTTCTTTTGATGTTATAGGTCGTTGAGAATTTTTATCTCCAAGCATGTTTCTGGCATACAAAGCTGCAGGTCTAAGACCCATTTGTGGAAACCTGTTTGTTCTGTTTAAGTTCAGGCTATTGCCAACTCATGAGATCCGAAAATATTTCACGAGACTTCACTGAATTTCTTTAAGCGCTCCCCTCCTGCTCCCAGTGGCTCAGAAGTAGGATTGGGGGCTTATAACGTTAAAATTGGATTTCGATACCCGCGATGAGCAGAGAACAGACAATTCATCGTGACACTTTGTGCTTAACATCAAACAAACAAAAATTTAAATATTTCTCGTAGGAAAATCTTTAAGGTGTTAAATTTGCTAGAAAATAGAGATTAAATAAACTATTAAGTTCCTTTTTCATTATCATACTTTTGATGTTGTTAATTGCACAATAATAAATATAATCGTGATTTCACCATCGAGCGAATACTTACTAAATATTATTGTATGTTATCTGTAATGAAAATGAGCACGTCAGATTCAGTCATACTTACAAACGCTGCAATAATCTTAAATATACATAAGCTTCACTCTAGAAACACAGAGATATTTAAGGATGAAAAACTATTAAAAGTATAAAGCAGCTAATTCTCTATTTCGAAGTGAAAGAAGAATGTAGGAAATATAGTTTTCATTTAACTGCTTGAGTATTTCCACTGAAAGTTAAAAAAATCAGTTTACTATAAGTGTATCTAATGTGGATTCGTCTGCACGTAGGTATTTAAATAGTCATAACGTCGTCACCAAAACCACCCACGACTTGTCTGTGACCTTGACCGAAAACCAGCTGTCAGATAAGTGATGACACCAACGATTTCACTAGATACGACTAAGGTTACCAATAAACTATTTTTATAATAGTAGGTAATCTTCCTGACTGAAGGAGGCGTGGCAGTACTTAAAAGTCCATGATGTCATTACAGTATGTATATGGAATTTTAATTTGCGGTGTTGATGCGTACAGGGGTGAAAACGAAGGAAAGGTGATGGAAGTATGAATCTCTCTGTCTCATGGTGAAATCTGTATTCAAGCCACGAATCATCGTCTCTATGGGGTCGCTAGTTGCACGCAAGGTTCTTAATGTACAAGTTTCGTTCCAAGGTTATTTAAGAACAAAGAAAACACCAAACTAAGATTTCTAACGTAAAATGTGAAGCCCGTTATATAAATAAGTAAATATATATGTATAACTCATTATTGTCACCTGTGGTTTGATAAATTGCATACAGAAAATAGAGGATGTAACGTATAGGTATTTAGAGAGAGTTTCAGTGCATTCCAGAAATTTCTAACTACAGTATATGCTATATAACACAAACGACAAACATTTTCTCCCTGTTTGTATTTTTTAAAAGTAACTGTGTTAATGTTTTTAACGAAAACTTATGGTGTTTTTAATGTTTTAGACAATGCTTTTTATACTAACTGAAAGTAACAGATTTGTCACTTTGATCCCCTTATATATATATATATATAAAAGAACAAAAATGGGCTTGTTTGACACCTAACCAGCATTTGGAAGAAGTGAACTTTTTACCAGCCAGGAAAACCTTTAAACTTTGTCTTTAAATATATATAAGTTCGATGATGCGCCATGCTATACACAATAAATAATGTTTGAAAGTAAGTTTTCAATACATGAATAAACTTTCGAAACATGAGAACCAAATGGAGAAAAATGGCCAATCGGACATGGGTAAAATAGCACAAACAAATCTGAAACGCTTATTTCAAATATTTGTTCCTTAAATGAATATAACAGGTAATTTTTTTGTATTTAAAACACTCACGGGTTGTTCAAAAGAAGTTGTTTCGTATTTTGCTCAGATTATTTTTTAGTACTTCTTATTGTAGAGGTATATATAACAAAACCGCTAACTGCATGTACAGAATATTGCAATATTTACCTTAGAACCTGGTGTCATTGAAACTAAAGTAAACAGAGCCAGTATAAAACTGAATTCGCTGAATGAATTTCTATCTTAGTGATGTGTAAAACGTGGGTGAGTAATTACACCTACGTTATTAGCTTGCAAAGAGAAACCACACCTTATACTTCCTCCATTGCTGAACAAGGAAAAGGGTGTAAACCTACGTAACTTGGAATTGTCCGACATAGAAAATAATGTAGTTCTTCTTTTAAACAAATAATATGTACGTTATTTGTAATGGTATAATTTTACCGATACTAATAGTCCCCATGAAAAAAAATATCATTAGATATATTAGTGTTAATAGTTAATGTAGAAGAGCGTGATATAACATATGGACAACAAGGGACCATCTGGTCCTTCAAGGCTATCCCTGCAAAATCACGCTTGAGAAAAAGTAAAACTTCTTCTCGTCCTATTGTCTTCAGAATATAGCACAAAAAATCAGAAGCGTTTATCATATTGACCCCTGGATAATCTTGTAAACTGCAATAAGATCACCTCTTGCTCCTTTTTATATTTAAGAGAAAATAAGTTAAGAATTCTATTCCAATAAGGCAACGCTTCCATCTTTGGAACAATCTCAGAAGTCCTTCTTTGAACCCTTTCCAATAAGTCAATATATTTTCTTAGATAAGGAAACCAAAACTGAATACTGTGTTCCAAGTGAGATCTAAATGATGGTTTGTATGAAGAGATAGTAACCTCTTTTTCAGTTGTAATCATTATATCTATAAATACACCCAAAAATTATGTTAGCTTTCCTACTAGCAACAGACTACTGCTTTGGTGGCTTAAGTGCCAAGTCCCTGTCTTCAGTCACGCTATTGAGTTGATTCCAATATATATTAAACGTGTGATCCAAATTATGATAATCTAAATGCATTATCTTGAATTTACTATAATTAAAGATCATTTGTCCAAGTTACCACTTGATCAAAGCTATTCTGTAATTCTTCAACAAACTAATTACCGGTGGAAATACCAAAGAACTTAATTTCATCAGCCACCTTTACTAATTTAGTGATTATGTACTTATAAATATCATTAATATAAATCAGAACAAGTATCGCATTCTGAAGCATTCCACGAGTGATAATTAAGGGTTAAATTTAACTGGACTCTGTTAATATTGTTTTTGCTTTCTCCAATTTATCATCTTTTAATCTAATTAACCAGTCTTTCTTCACCCATCCCCTCCCAACAATGTAATTTTCTTAGTAAATCTTTTGCGTGATACTTTATCAAAAGCTTTTTTGAAAATCTAAGTACGCTAAGTTCACGCCCTTTCCTTCAACTATATAACACGTAATATTCTTGAAAAAAATTAACAAATTAGTAAAGGAAGATTTCCCTTAAGTTAATTCATGTTGATTTTCTTGTGTGATATCATGTTTCACTAAATAAATTTGTCAAACCCTATATAATTATTCCCACTACATAAGAAAGATTAACTGGTCTAATAATTTCCAGGCTACTGCGTATTGCCCCCTTCAAAAATAACAATAACATTTGCAATTCTCAGGCACCTACCTATTTTCCATCAACCTACCATATGAGGATCACATATCTGATCTTTTACCACTCTTAAAAATCTGGGGTAAACATATTTTGGTCTTGGTGCTTTATCTGGTTTTAATCTCTCAATATTTGTTTTTACCAATAGGAAATTTATATCTATATGATTCAAATCCCAATATTTTCCATATAATGCTCAGGGTCAGAAATATTGCTAAAACCTTTTCTTTGAACATAGAAGAGAACATCTGAAAGCTCAGTCATTTTATAATTTTGAACAAGTACTTGGCCATCAACATCCTTTAAAGACCCAATCCTTATTTTAACATTTTGCTTACCTTTAATATATTCAAAAAACATTTACTGTTAGGTTTAACATTATTAGCCAGCCATTGCACATAAGCCCTTTTGGATTTTCTAATTTCCTTTTAACCAGATTCCTAATTTTCATTTAGTTCTATAAACCTTCCATCCTATCTATGAATTGAAACCTTTCAAGCTTATTTCATTAATCCTTGAGTTTCTTCTTTATGCCTTAAGTAACCAGTTAGGTTTGATCTTCCCTATTTTTGTTTTACTCTTTTTAGGAAGTTGCTAATCTCGAATTAAAAGAAATATTTTTGATAGATTGTTTAGGCAGAGTATTCATGATGAGTAAACTAGAATGGACGGCAACTGCCTGTTGGAAAAACACAAGTGTATAGGATGACGTTTAAAAAAATTCCCAAATAATTTCACGCCACCTTTTAATTCATTATCTCAATTTACTAATGATATATATATTCTCTGATGGCCTCAAAATTGGCTTTCTAAAAATTAGGAACCAAATTTCTACATTTTCTCATCGCAACACGTAAAAAAGCATCATATCTAAATATGTAACGACTATTTTTTCCCCCAAATGTTCCCCAACTTTAACTCTTTCAATCACACCCTCAGTAATGGTTAACATCTTTCTTGTTGGTCATCTGACCACTTGGTATAGAAAACCATCTTTAATCACTTCAAATAACCTCTTTCACTTTCTAGTTGACTCTACACAATCCTTAGCAGTGTGTCTAAATTTAAAGTTTTCCATAATTATTTCATCGGTATCCTTATTAACATCATTTCTGATATCAGTATACAATTTCTCATTGACATAATCTCTCTTATCAGGTGATTTGTAACAATTGCTAGTTAATTACTAGGATTTTTTTGTCTTCATTCTTAACAGGTCGAAGTTCATTCCTTACATCAAAAGCCACACCACTCCATCTTTTAAAAAACTTATCACAATTATCAATATTCCTATCATCGACATTCTCCCAATCTAAGCATGTTTCACGAATTCCAATTTTATCATATTCTTTGATTGGAACATGAGCCACGAACTCATCCTTCATGCTTCTCATTATTATAACATTAGAATAATAGCAACTAAGCTTATTTTCAAATATTAAACCTTATCTTTAAAATTATTATTTAACTTTTTTAGACTTTAAATCTTTTTTCAATCTCCTCGATAGCCTATCGATTTATTTATATTCAATTTACTAAGATCCCTTGTCTCTGTACAAGTTTAATTTAAACTGTCTCTAATGGATTTTTAGAGCTTTGCCGAATATCTTGCTAATTAGCCTGCTTAAGTGGAGTCCAGCTTTAAGATATAATTCACTCTTACTATTAAATTTATCCCACAGGTCCAACAAGCACACCTGTTGTTCTAAACTTATCCTTGATAATCTTTCTTTTAAACCTTGGATCTAGCCCAAGGGAGCACTCCCGAAAAAGCCAGACATCTATTTTTATCCCTAAATCTCTGAAGGAGTTCTATGTACATTTTAAGCATCTCTTCTGACTTACAAATTGAAACATCATTCACTCTTAAATTCACTACTAAAAGAGAATTCTCGTTGGTACCAAAAACTAAACTACCAACACTTTCTATAATGTTCTGTATTTTTGTCCTGGCAAGCAAATTCTAGTCTTAGTCTTTCTATACTTTCTATCACCTGGGGGCTCAGCGATAAGTCTACGGGCTTACAACATTAAAATCCAAGGGTCGATTCTCTTCGATGGACCTAACACAGGTAGCCTAAAGATCAACACCAACAAGCATTTCAGCCTCCTGGTGGCTATGATTAGTTATAATGCTTATAACGGTGGGCAGAGCACAGATAGCTCATTGTGTAGCTTTGCACTAACGATAAACAAGCAAGAAATAAATATATGCTCCCTACTACAAACAATGTCATTAATATACATTGAGAGAGAGTCCCCCACTATTTACACCTCTTGATCATCTCCTTCCTTATTGCAATCAGTCAAAGGTTTAAATCCATTTCAGACTGATACCTGAATTTTAACTTAACCTCTCTTTATAGCCTTAACGTTTTAGTGCTACTCACTCTTTTAAACTAAGCACTATTCTCCTCACCTTCTACCAAAGTAACCTTTACCCTAATTCTAACCATTTCCTCTCATGCTTTTGATTTCTGCTCCTATTTTTACACATAACTTTCCCCAAAGGTGTATCTATCTTATTTTAAAATGGATTTAAACTGTATTCCAAAATGCTGACTCATCATGGTGCCCAAAATCTCGTCTTGAATCAAGAAAAACGGCAGAAGTCCATAGTAAACTCAGTCCACATATATCTAGTTATCCTCAAATAAGAAGAGTCTCGTATCTTTCTTTAAAAATGTAACATATCCTCCTTAAATTTAGCTTTAAAAGTCTAAAACAAATGATTTAACAGGTCAGATAATAAATAATTGAATGAATATCTAAAATTATTAATTTAAGATATACATTTCTCTATTTTATACCCTGTTTGATTTATATTTCAATTTCCTGATAAAGTTTTCTTTAAATATTCTAGTGTTATTTAAGGTCCATAGAATCCCCGTCGTATAAACAACAATAAAAACTAAAAACATAAAGGTCTCTTGATTCACTATGAGATTGTTTACTGCATTCATGAAAATGGTTTGAACAATGAACAGAATTGTTTTCCTGATTTATTAATCTCATCTAGCCTTAGGATCGGCGGCTCGGTTAGTTTGTATAAGCCAAAAATTTTTTTTGCACTCGGGTGGCTGATCCTGACAGCAAATTTAAAGATTAGATATGTTTGGGAACGAGGATTCGAACTCGCGACTCGCAGATTGGAGTCGAGCGACCTAAGCGCCAGGCCATGCCAGGCCAGGCCTCCTGATTCTTTACGTTATACCTACATTAGTTCTTCAGAATTTTAAAATTTTGTGAAATACTTGGCTTGGCCTACACAGAGTCCTGATACGAATATTATTAAAGCTGTATGGGCTTATATCTAAAATCAGAAACTCGAGAGACAACCAAGCAACAATTAGCAGTTGGTATATTACAATTAATATTGTAGCTACTAACAACCTAGCTCAAGACAGAGTAGGGCATGGGGTTTCAGAATGGGTGTTAACAAATTTTATAAATACTAAGCACCAATGACTCTCACGTCCAACCCCAAACAAGTAAGCACCAAAGATTATTGCATTTTGGAATTTACAATGATATGATATCTGAACAGCTTTATGTATTAACAAAATAATTATGGTTTCGTATTTATGCCCTTCTTTTTGTGAAATGAGAAAGTTTCTATCTAATATTGTCATATTCTTCGGGTAACAAACCCGTCATATTCGTTTGACTTAATCGAGTTAGAAACAAATGTCTTAGTTAAGAGTTTTGCCAGAAAATGTTTGAAATATACACTGCCAATTAGTTTATATATTCTTATTAGAACAACATATGTTAACATATGTTAAATATGTTAACTAACGAAGACAGGGCTTCTAGTGTAGAACATAAACTTATGTCCTCTTTCGAAAACAAATGCTGTTTCTATCATAAAATCGACATATCCATAAATCCCACGCGAGGTTTGCTTTCACCTTTATATTAATTTTCGTTTCACAGATGAATAATATATCTTCATATTCCCTATACACCTACCATTGGACTTGTTCCTACCTAAACCTAATTAAATGAGGGTTTTGTGGCTGATACACAGATCTTCAAGACAACTAGCCCATGAAGGTCAATTATATATTTTTAATATTGATCATTTAAGTATTTAGTAAAAAGATACCGAAAAATATCTTTTTTAAAATCTATGTTAACGTAAAACATTACCAATGTACATTTATAGTGATCACCACTGTCATAATACTATACTTTCGTTTTTAATATCATATACTAGACTAAGTATGCTCAATTCCGTTCCAAAATCGTTGAAAATGTCAGTTATAATTTTTATCCATCTCAAGGGAACAAAAGAGCATGGTTCTTTTGGAGACGTATGTAATCTGTGTGAAACTATTTTTAAACAATAATTACTTTATAAGTCAGTCAAGACCATTTTATATATTAATAATAAATAATTTATAGTGACTTTGTTTAGTATTTAGACTTATTAAGTACATATGTAGCTCAGAGCGAATATGGTAGAGTACAGAGTTGTATAAATTCAGTTACATTGTCAATTCAATAACAATATAAATAATTAAGTATCAACAAGTCAATGAAACTGGAGAATTTAAGGTAATATGATTTGACCCTTGTCTGTGGCTAAAGCTAGACAACACATAGGTAAGTAAGTACCTTAGTAGGAAGACCTCGTGGTCGTACTTTTATTAATGACATTTGTCTGGAAGCACTCTATGACTTGATTACCCACCTACCTTTTGCCCCTGTAAGCCACTGACCTGGTGGTTTAAAAAAAGAAAGGGCAAACTGTGGGGGCTGAGCTGTTATCTCCAGTGCCTTAGGCTAGCACGCACGCGGGTGGATTTTTCTATACCGTTTAATCTTCCTACGAAACTGTTTAGTGCCGAGACAAGGTTTATATGCAGTTTGGTTACGCAGACTGTTTTGTTCTGGTCCCCTATCTAGCAAACACTACTGGCCGGGTCTTGTATCGTTTGTATTCATCAGTTAACGATTAATCGTGAGTTGTCGCACCCATAGAGGCCGATAATTGGTCTGGAAAAGCAGCACGAAGGTTCTCATGATTCGCAATCTGTGGCTGAGTGAAAGCAAGCTAGCGAACCACATCACATATCGGGCTGTACTTCTTTTAACATTTCTTTGAACCCAAAGTCTTTATTTAGTTAACTTTATCTATTATTTGTCGAAACCATGAACGCTTTGTACATGGAAATAGAACTTTTTCATATAATGTTTTTTCCAAGTATTCTCATGGTCGACAGCATGGTAAGTATTTTGATTCAGTTTATAATTAATCGAATATGTTGCGCCTGTAACATTTAATTTATTGCTTGTACTCTATATACGAGAGTTTTGAACACGTAGAGCCTTTACTGTTAATATCATGCATATAAAAATGGAATAAAACAAAAAACTATTATTTTAAACGACCAATAAATGAAGAAGTGGTACGACAAGTTTACCTTTGAAAATCACAGAAATAAGTTTAACATAAAGATACTCTTTAGTAGAAGGCTTATACGTCGATTGGTAGATCAACGAAGCTAAACTGTGAGGGCAAAGAAATATTAAGTGTTTGCAATACATCCTGTAGATAAACAGTATTAACTGGTCACAGGTTCACAAAATACCATATAAATGCAGGACATTTGTGAAATGTGAGAATAAAGAGAATAAAACAATTATATTAAGATTCATTTTGTTCATGTACTTCTGTATCTAGCGTGTCACAATTTCCATGAAAAAATCAAGCTTCATCGAGCAATGGAAAGATCAAATGTTTTCTTGAACCCTCCAGAATACCAAAATAACAGTTTCTAAGAAAATATCAGCGTGTGATGCAGCAAATTTACCAATGCCAGCGCAGGATTACATAGGAATATTGATATTTTTTGTGACTGCTGATACAGAAATAATTTGATATCATTAAGTTCTGCAAATAATGCCCTCTCACTTTCATTTTGGCTAGTGAAGTTAAAAATGTACATTATATACACGAGTAACAGCAGAAAATTCGAAAATTAAACTAAGCTTTGAGTAACTGATGAAGATGAGACGAAAGAATAATGGTTGTGTACGTGTGATGGAAAGCAGAGAAAGAGTAGAATTAGAAAGACACGTTCAAAATAAAATAATAGTATGTTTATAAATAAATTTCAATAACTGTGCTGTACAGCATTGACACAAGCTTTTCTCTTCTCCCTAAGCACTAGACAAGTATTTATTTGAAGACACAGATTCTACCAAACTGACCCTTATATCACTAGCACACTTAAACTGAATATAAAAGAAAAATGCCCCAATTTCTAGCTAATATTTTCACATTCAAAGTGAAAAGGGTAACTGGCTTTTAACCTTCTTATTTTATATATCAGCCAATGACCTATCAGGGTTATCTTGCTTTTCACCAGTTCTAGACAAACAAATGAGGAGATGTAGATAAGCTAAGCTGGGAAGATATAACTAAAGACAAGTGTCCTTCCTAAGAGACAGGTTGCTAGAGGTCGGGAGTGGACTTCGAAATAAGAAACTTTATAAGCATACAGAATGAGAGTCAGTATGCTTATAAAGAACGGTAGTGGTAGTGGCCAGTTTCATTATATTTTCAATGATGATTTCTATGTCAAGAAATGACAGGATAGTAGAAATGTGCCTGGTGAAATTTAAGGAAGGGGTAAAAGGCTGAAAGAGAATTAATAAAGTTGTCAAATTCAGTTATATTCCCAATAAATATGTCGAAAATGTCGTCAATATACCCGGTGTGCAAATGGGAATTTTTCTTGGAAACTTAAAAAAAAAAACAACAACAGATTTTCCATATAGCTAACAAACATGTTTGCATACAAAGAGCCCATCCTGGTTTGGTTTCCATAGCAACTCACCACATAGTTCTTTATAAACAGTTTCATAAAACTTAAATGTACTCAAATTTAGTACAAGTTCGGTAAGCTGTAAAATGGTATTAATAGAAGGTACGGGTGTATTTCGTCTGTCAAGGAAGAACTTGAGGGCCTGTAAACCCTCAGTGTGAGGATTAGCGGTGTAAAGAGATGTTATACTACCTGAGAAGATCAAAACAGAAGATTTTGTAGGGACATTAAAATTGTCAATTAACTGAAGTGCATGTGCGGTGTCGCTAATAAACACCACATTTCACCAACCTGTTACTGGTGACGATCCTCTCCGTAGTATACAAACCCACACATGCTTTTCAGTTAACTGGCAATTTTAATGTCCCTACAAATCTTCTGTCTTAATATTCACTGGTAACGTATCACTTCTTTACACCGTTATGCCTCACAATGAAGGTTTACAGGCCCTAAAGTTATTCCTTCACAGACGAGATACACTCATACCTTCTACTGATACCATTTTACAACTTACCGAATCTGTACTAAATATGACACCGTTTAATGACACAGTTTACAAACAGTTATGTGATGTTGCTATGAAAACAAATCCAGGATTGGATCTTTATATACAAACTTGTTTGTAGGCTGTGTGAAAAATCGTTTTTCCCCAGTTTCTAGGTATATTTACGGCATATTTATTGATAATATAACTGACAACTTTATTAATTTTCTTTCAGCCTTCTTTAAACTTCACCAGGCACATTTTTACCAGCCTGTCATTTCTTGACATAGAAATCATCATTGTAAATAATAAAAAAACTGTCCACTACTGTTCATTATAAGCATACTGACTCCCATTCTTACTTACGTTTTGATTCGTCTCATTCTCCTACCACTTTACGTTCAATCCCTTACTCCCAATTTTAGCGTTTATATCACAATTGTAGTGACGATGATGATTTCATCTCCAAGTCTGAAGAAATGACCGACTTCTTTTTCTCTCCGGGCTATCCTAAACGAATCTTACAAAAGGCTTTCTGTAAGGCTTGTCATAAATGTCGTAAGAATACACTTGAGACATTGTTACAAAAGACGAAATGTAACAAGCTTACTTTAACTGTTCCTAATCACCCAGTTGTGTCCTCCTAAATCACCAGGGACAGCTTTAACATTTTTCAAACTAATACTGTCAATAAGGGTATTTTCAGTGAAAAAGCTGTTGTTGCTTTTAAACACAACCAACGCTTTTGGGTTACCTTTGTTTATGCTAACTTTACACTCCTCCTGGTTCTTTCACCTGCAACCAACCACGTTGTGTAACTTTTCACCATGTTGATAATCGAATTCCAGTGACATTTTTCCCATATCGTTTTTAAATTATAACTAATTTTACCTATTTACCAAAATCCGTTATACACTGCATTGTTTGTGACATTTGTTACTTGCTGTACTTCGTTGAGACTGGTCGCAAAATCAGTGACAGATTTCGCGCACACAGACGACACGTGTTACATCGTAATCTTGACTTATCAGTCTCAAGACAAACACGACTGTCACTTCTCAGACTTGTTCTTCTAAGATCTACATCAACAGACCGTTATTTACGTGGACGCCAACAACAAGCCTTTTTTATACTCTAGGTACAATTTCTCCACTTGATTTGTACGATAAATTTTCATTTTTTTGTAACTTTACTTTTGACATCCTCTGACTTTTCCCACTATTACCTCTGACCTATCAGCTTTGCATTTTTTACACATTTTCCATCTGCTTCTCTTTCCCTTGCATCATTTCTTTACATTTGATTCGCCAATATTGTTACATCATACTTCGAATGTCGTACATTCTCCTATTGTTACCTTTTTTAGTGATATTCTGATATGCTGTGTACATTAGACTTTAACAAACATCACCCGAAAAAGGGTTTAGGCTTGCAACGTTGTGTCCACCTAAAGCGTTTCTAGATTTTATCATCATCGTATCTAGTGTTGATTTTCTTTTTTGAACTTTGCCTTAGATCTTTTGTGCAGTTTGTTGTATATATTTTTCGTGTCTGTATACATGATCAGTTACTAAAGTCATTTTGTGACTGGAAAGATGTGTCAAAATGTGGGAACATTTACATAACTACATATGGAGTTATATTAATACAAGATTATTAAACAATTTTAATTAAAAAGTGATAAAAGAGATCTTCAAAAAATTATAGAAACAAGATAGGTAATTTAAAGTGAATCGCAAAAAAGTAAACAATCATTCTTAAGGCTTGAGGCATAGTGTTGACTCAAGCTACAAATCACTATTTTGACTCTCCTAAATATTACAGTTTTTAGACATGGAATCAAAACAGAGGTTTATAGCTTCAGGAAATAATGTTTGTTTACTTTTTCGTGATTGCATTTGCACTTTAAGTTACCATTCTTGTTTCTGTAATTTTTTGAAGATCCCTATTCTCCCTTTTTTAAATTAACAATTTTGTTTCTTTACTTCTCTTTAAGTTCATCAGAACATAATTCTGTATAATAGCAACAATTTTCTATTTTAAACAGTTTAGTTAATGAAATAAGTAGTTGGTGTGTGTTATTCTCTCGGGAAACAATGACAACCTTTGGATTGGCTTCATGCAGATTGGATTACTGTTGCTCCTGATATCATAACCACAATGTTATCATTGACAGTGGTACTGCATGTATGATCACTATGATGCATGGTGATCAACATACCACATGTTATGTAAATGGTTGTAAAATATATATAGTTACTATATTTATACCCTGTAGCTATATGGAGAGTCTGTAAACACTAGATTAGAGACTACTGAATTATACCGGAAAGTAGTTATCCCGGCTCTTGGATTGAAGGGACTACTGAACTATATTGGAATGGTGCATGGACTAGATTTTGTAACCTCATGAGTTTTATACATGCATGCACATGCAATGCATGTTTGTTAGTATTTATATCTATCTATCTATCTGTCTGTCTGTCTGTCTCTCTCTCTCTCTATATATATATATATATATACACACATATACATATAGGCTTTATAGATTTTATAAGTTGTTAAGCCGTATATATATAGACAGCCATATGAAATTTTCAAGTTTTATAGATGCATGTATACATATTCAATGTAAATATAAGACAATGTATCATAATATAACAGTATATGTATACAAATAAGCATTTGTTATATTTCTTATAGTTGTTATATTTCCCTCCTCCTCTTCGCTGGCCATAGTAAAGCTGGTCACGGTTTTGCTGCAGCTGGGCAGATTTCCTCTTAGAGTGACATTCTGCACACTCTACAAGGTCGAAAACGTGTTAATTAACAATTATGAATTGATTATATTTAGATACCTTCCCCGTTCATTTCTGATGGAGTTTGGGTCGTGACACTTGTACGACCCTCTTTCACGACGCTCCTAAATTCTGGTGGGCCGTAGCTGCTGCATACTTTATCTGGAACTAAATATTTTCTAAATAAAATATATAGCTAGAAATTTTCTGCCTAATTTTCGCCTAGAATTACCATCTCCTGCTAGCACGATTCTTGCCACTCCTTAAAGTCAGCTTCAAGGATGGCTACTCTATCTGCAGTACCTATAAAATTCGCAATCACGCAGTGTTGGCTATAATTCGACACTTACCATCAGCTATCAGCATAATTTCTGATCCGATGCTCGAATCTGAACTTGGTGATATATTTTAAACTACGACTTAAAGATATATGTTGTGCAAGACAGCCTAGACGTTTTTGTAACATGATTCGATCATGCAGTGGTAAAAATGACTGTGATCGTCTCAGCAGCGTCTAATCCGAAAGGGCAGGAACCCTATACAAAAACAAATGAAACGCGACATCAATACAATTGCAACAATAAGTTAATAATCGCTATGGTACATGTCTCACACCTGTTATATAAACATGAAATTACAACCACAGCTATATACATGTGCATGTATATTACATTATGAGGTTCCATATAAACTACAGACTACATTAAAACGATTGGGTGTCAACGGTTATACACCCGCTGTTATTTGTTAGGTCGTCAACTAAATTAAAAACTATCCCACACAATGTTGCATTTAGTAATATTACCCAGCTTTTATTACTATACTCACAGCCATTTTTTTGGAGGTTTTGGCTGTAAAACTGGCGGAACAATATTAAATAATAATAAAGAAGAACAAATGAACGATTTCTATTATGAGTTTGTTTGTTTTTTTTAATTTCGTGCAAAGCTACACGAGAGCTATCTGCGCTAGCCGTCCCTAATTTAGCAGTGTAAGACTAGACATCACCCACCGCCAACTATTGGGCTACTCTTTTTCCAACGAATAGTTGGATTGACCGTCACATTATAACGCCCCCACGGCTAAAAGGGCGAGCATGTTTGGTGTGACGGGGATTCGAACCCGCAACCCTCAGATTGCGAGTCGAGGGCCTTAACCACCTGGCCATGCCGGGCCCCTATTATGAGCTACCACCGTGCTTCATGATAAATACAAATCACAAGGAGTTTTTTTTTAAAAGTCCATTCAAGCCTGCTATTTTTTGAGCTCTGTTAGTGGTAAATTGATTTACTGCTCATTTGGAGAGAACTTATCGAACATTTAGGAGCGTTATAGATGCATTATCCCAGGCAACAGTTTGTGGTGTTACCTTTATTAAGTGCATGTACTTCTGTTCTATTGATAGCATATAACACATAATTCAAAACCCGTAGTTCCAAAGTTACAAAGGTTAACATTTTCAGTAAGTATTCGTCAAGAATTCTGAATCTAATTTAGTTCTTTTTTCTCAAAACTAACACTCATATAATTCGCATGAAAATATATATCTTCCCGCTTCTTGGAAAAATGACATATTGATTTTCTGAGGATTTCATTCTGCCTGTTTTTATTAGAATTAAAAGTTTTAGGATAACCAACTAGTTTTATATTATTTGTATGTTCTAAAAGTTAGTAATATGTGAGCATTTTCAAGATTAATTTAGATAGATTTTGTTTATTTACAGTTTATATTAGCGGCACTATCTATAGCATTGGGTTGGGAAATCCGTGCGGACATTCGTCGTGGTTATCCTTGTATACGACGACTGAATCAGTTATACTGTCCAACACCAGGAAATAAATACCCCAAGTGAGTAACGATCATGTCGTTATCATTATGTATACATGCTTGTTATTCGATGTTGCTTTTATTTGTTCGTGGATTAAGCTCTTAAACAACAATATGTAAAAACTAAAATAACTAATTAACAATTTTAAAACTAACAGAGCAGAAGAAGGTCTTTCCTGTTTAAGCCTTGTGCAATCCTGTTAAGATTACTTTTAGTCATGCATAAATTTCTGGATTTTTTTGCCGACGATGAACTATCTTTCGTAAATGTGTGATTTTAATGAAATCTATTTAGCAGCTGCTAGATGAAACATTAATATATTATAATAAGTGCACAAAATTTGATTACCATTCCGCCCAAAAGCCCTTATAAATATTCTCTATATCTTTCAAAGTGCTTTTGTTTCATATGTTATTTTTTCTAAATTTCAGTTTACTAATTGGATTTGAGTATTATTCAAGTGAAGAAATGCACTAATTAATATTTGTTTAGTAAATAAATAAATCAGTTATTTTTGTAATGAATAAATGGATTAGTTATGATTTTAGTACTTTTTCAAATAGTTTTCACATTCAAGTTAAACTATACACCAATATAGACATTTGAAAAGTTTTTTTGGTGTACAAAACTTGAAGATAGCTTTTATATGCGGAAATATCTGTTAGCTAAGTTCTTGCACAGATCTTACTGTGCTTATTCCACACGTAAGCTGTTGCCTGCAACACACAAAGATGCG
>NW_013666090.1:152966-159593 GCF_000517525.1 Limulus polyphemus
GAAGTAGCGTGACATTAGTCACATGACCTCGCTCACGCAACAATACTCTTTGATCAAACATTTCTGCCTACCTATTCAATATGCTGTTTTTCAAGTATATAATATTGGATTGTCTTAGCCAATCGTTTATACGAGTTTTGAAATTGTATGACAATTTTAATTTAAACTCACTAAAAAGTGTTATAAACCAATTGCATATTATCGGCCTCCAATTTTACAAAAAGGAGGATAGCTCAGACTTTAGGAAATAAAGACATTATTGTATGTTTGTATCATAACGTTGTATGAATTAATATAAGTTTGTTTGACTGTAGTCGAGTACAAAGCTACACAATGTGCTGTGCCCACCACGAGTATCGAAACCTGGTTTTTAGTGATATAAGCCGATATATTTACCGCTGAGCCACTAAGGGGTGATAATATAAGAAATGCAACATGTCTGAAGTCCTGTATTAATATTTTCTCGGAATAAGCCATTAATAAACTTAAACTAGAAAATGTGTGTGTGTGTGTATGCTTCATGTATGTATTGATATAACCATTCCATTGTTACGTCTCTGGTCGTTAGTTAATTTTCCGTAAAAATTATTTCCGAAAAAACTGGTTTATTCTTTCTGAATACAACATTGCAACACACTTAATTTCCACAGTCACGCTATGATTCACAATGAACGACTCACGTGCTCGACTCAATTGTCAGTCTCTCTCTGTCTGCAATTCAATTACATTACATTGTTGCCGTCAATTCTTACCGGTCTTATATATACAAGAATACCGCATACCTAGTAACCTCTCGAGATTTCAGGAAGAGACGAGAACGTTCGAGAATATGACGTGTTACTAGAGTCATGTGACCCCCGTTGTCGTAACACCATATTGAATAATGGCGCACATTTAAACGTCTTTTTTTATGTTGCTTTGAGTGAGATGATGAACCAAAAAAGTTATCTCAAAATTATAATTTACAAAATGAGGCTTGAAACTATACTGACTTTGGCTAGTTTAGTATTATAGAAAAAAAAAAAAAAAAAAAAAACGCATGGCAAATGGAACAGGTCACATGTACCTTGACGCAGAATCTAATTCGTACAGTCGATCTTTTTCAACGGCAAAAACTTCCCTACCTGGCAGACTGAAATGTTCAGAAACGTCATTATCGAAATTCTCTTCGTTTAACTTACCTAAACACCAAGCTCTACATCTAAAATCTGTAGAAGCTCAAACGTATATTTGAAAAAAAAAATGTGTCTTCTAATCTACCCGCGCCAGCAGTGGAATCAACTGTCTGACTTCATCGTCTTAGTATGCTTTTGAATCTCTAAATTAGAAATATTAGCAATCAATCTTTTTTATATTTTGAGACATATTGGTGAAAATGATTTCATGAGGCTCACTTATAGTCATGACAACCATAAAATTAAGTGTAAAGAACTAACCATATACATTGGGTGAGATCACTCATCTTCTTTTTAAAATACATAAAGAACCCCAAGTGTAAATTATAAATAACTAATGGGTTTAATATGTATTTAAACGTTTGCAATATTGATAGTATTTCTATTTACCTTTTTTGTATGCCTTGTATATTAGAAACCCTGTAACAAACAAAATCACAAACCACAAGCAATTTGATGAATAATTGTTTTTGAAATTTTTTTTGAAAGGTGAATACTGTATAGATTGGTAATTCTGGCATTAAAGAAAATAGTCTAATTCATTTACAAATCTATCATAGAGAACAGAATGTTATCAAGTGACACTGCAAAAAACTTTATTCTTTCATCAAGTAAAACACTTCCTATATGAATTAGCATTTTTGTTGATTAGATATTAGACAAAAAACTAACCCACAGCTAAAACTCCAGTCACAAGTTTCTATAGCCATATTCAATTTTTATTTTTAAATTTGTGCATGAAAAATACAGTTATATTAAACTTGAAGATAGCTTTTATATGTGGAAACATCTGTTAGCTGAGTTGTTGCACAGATCTTAAAATATAACGTTGATAAACGGAAACATCGGAACATGTATTTCGTTGGTTTCCATGAAAAATAACTATTCATCAATATTACCAGACCTGCTGTTTACTTTTGCTATGTAGACGACACATTTGCTATTTTTAAAACTGAACAGGAATGTGAGTGTTTCTTACAAGACCTAAACTCGTTGCACTCGGCTCTCAAATTTACTTTTGAAAAAAGAACAACATAACTTTACCGTTCCTAGACGTCTTAGTTGAAAAAGATGACTTTCAATACTGGTGAGAAAAAAAGGTAGGTTTTCTGTATAGTGGCACGAGAATTTATAAATAACCATACTTTTCTGTGTGGTAGGTATCGCATCTTTGTGTGTTGCAGGCAACAGCTTACGTGTGGAATAAGCACAGTAGGGTTTCACTGCAGGAAAACATTTAGTAATGGCCGTTTTCAATTGTTTTTAAAATTTTGTTGAAATGTTACCAATCCATGGTAGGTTTAGGTAAATAGGACACTTATTAGGACCAAATTTTGGGGCAGTTGAGAAGCTCGCAACTTTCCTTGAAGTAATTTGATTTATGACAATTTCTGGATACCTATTTTCTAGTAAAATAGTTTTAATTGGCTTCAATTCAAAATCTAGTTTAGAATTTGAACAGATAACTAGAGCCCGATGGACTAAAGTAGCAATAAGGTTCGTTTTGCGACTTTTAGGACTGAAAGGATCCCATCGTGTGTATTGTCCTGTCATGTCAGTACGTAGGTCACACTTCACAAAGACTGCAGGACAGAATTAAACAACATGTACCCACATCCATAAGAAATAAAAGTGTGAAAGAAAAGAATTTACCATGTCGCTCTTGTAAAACAAAAGTTCTACCACCAAAATGTGAATCAGCGATTGGCCAGCATTTACTAGTACACCCCTGACAACTACATGGATAGCAGGTTTAAAATTATTGCAAATGGTCTGTCAACCTTTCATCTCTATATTTTGGAAGCCACCTTTATTAAAACACATAAACCTGTCCTTTGCCGCCAAAAAGAATTCCTATACAATCTACACATCCTTCAGTATGTCTGTGACATTTCCTGATTGGCTTAAGGACTTACCGGCCTACGTTGATCTGACTGTACTATTTCCTATAGATCATTTTCCAGACAGTTCTGCTATGATTAGTGTCTGGCGAGAAGCTTCAGCAGATATTTCCTTTGCAACATCTCAACCAACAATTAGTCCAGTTAACAACGCTATTTTCAAGTTTTGAACATCTCGACTTTCAAGATCTACATGTGTCAATGTTTCCGTTTATCAACGTTATATTTTAAAATCTGTGAAAGAACTCAGCTAACAGATGTTTCCGCATATAAAAGCTATCTTCAATATAGACATATAAGAAAGGAAGTTTGATTAGGGTTGATGTGGGTTATACATTTGTAAATATCGTAGCTTGTGTTTTGTAATTACGATAAGTATTTTGATTTTAAAATATCCTGACCATGTAAATAAGTATTGCAAGACATTCCAAAATTTCACATATATTAATATTATAGGTTGTGATTTCATTTTTATAGGATGAATTGTTATCTTAAAAGTTATTATACCATCAAACATTTCAAGAAAATGATCTCGAAAATCTCATTTTGTAAATGCTGTACGCCCAAAACAAAAAATGTATGTCGAGTTTTAGGTGAACCGTGCAAGCGTTAACATGTTTGGTATTTTTTGTGAATTTTTTTTGATGTAATTTTTCACAAGCAATTCTGTTTTGACTTGTGAGCTGTGAAGAGGAAATAAATAAGACATTAAAATATTATTATAAGTGAAACACTGCTCTTGCAAGAAAGCAGAAAACTATCATTTATTATTGTAATGATTTAGTATTAGCTTTCCATTGAAGCGTGCACACAATTTGTAGCCCATACTTCTATCACTAATATAAAAACTCATTATTATGTCAATGAAGTTTTGAATAAGATAAACTAATATGTAAATATAAAACAATAGTTGTGAAAATAATCATAATCATAATATACATGAGCGTTTTGGAAAGTCAAGTAAGAATTCAAAAATTTATGAAGATCCTGAAAGATAGATGTGCAAACTTGTTAAATAAGTTAGTAATATGATAACAATGTTAGTTTGCAGCTTTTTAAAATCATAATTGTAATACTTTTTTAAAACATTTCTAAAACTGTTTCAGCGATTTATATCCATTAATAATTGAAGTTGTTTAAGAGAGTTGCATAAAGTGACAATATGTTAACTGATAGAAGATTTAGACTGTGTATCTGCAATGTCGGATGAAGTTTATTTATGGGCAACAATAGTCTGTGGTAGTAACAATTGATTCATAGCGACTTTTTGGGTAACTTCCGTTTCCCGTCTTCCATAAAGAAACTTCATCAGACATGTCAATATGCTAGTTTTAAAGTATATTTGAATTTATCTAGTAAACTCATGTCTTAAAATACTACGGATTATTGTATTCTAACGGCTTCATTAAAATATTACTCGATTAATTTGAAATAGGCAGTATGATGAAATAAATAGGATCTCTCATTTCTCTGTGACTGAGAGTAAATACTGCCTTAAATCTGACTAACATACCAACCTTTTACTGTCTCTCTAGTGCTAACACTACACAGGGAAATGGGGGAGGCAGGACTAAAAGAGAACAGAGAATGAAAAGGTGAGACTTAGTCCTCTTTATTCCCTATTCCCTCTGTGCCTGTGAGAGACCTCACGGCTAAGCCTAAATACGAGGGCTTTGAAAATTTTGCAATACTTATTATCGTCTAAAATTTAATAAAAAAGCTAACAAGTTGAAACTAATTTTATATCTAAAACTTGCTAATAAGTTTTTACTGAATTTTACTTATAAAACTCAATGACAGAACTTATTGCCAAATTTATGGTTTCTGTGTGGTCGGGACTTTACCTAGCTCATTAGCCCAATGCCTTCTTTATTTAACTATAAAAGAAGGCTTTCAGTAGATTATAACACATTCTTGTACATTGGATGAGGTATGTTTATGATTTTTCTGTGGTTTTAACTCTGAACTTGAGCAAGAATGTTTTAAAACTTATGAACAACATTCACTTCATTATTGCAAATCGACTGGGTTGGACACCTTTATTTATAGGAAACCAACGCACTCAGAACAACATGTAGAATAGGAACCCGCACACCTTCCACAATGGAAATTTGTAACCCTAAAATGTTTAATTGAAATTATACTTAACATATGTATATTCAACATTTTAAGCAATGCATTAAGGATAATATCTGAAATTTTCATTCATAAGAATAAGGGAAACCTAAACAAAACAATCACTTGATATTGAATCCAACAAAACAACAACAACAACAACAAAAAAACAAAAACAAACAATACAACAACATTACTTTGAGGAAAAGATAAACAATTTTAAGTTTCACTAATATCTTATTTATTACTATCACGGTTTTGCTAGTAAAGGCTTCACTGGTAAAGGGGCCTCATCCTTAATTGGCGAAACCATGGTCGTAATAAATAAAATATTTGTGAGACTTACAATTGCCTTTGTTTTACTTAATTCTGTAATTATGGAGTTTCACCAAGTACCGTTGGTATCAAATATTAATTACATAACGCATTACTTTACCACAAGCACTGTCTCTTTCATTAAGTATGTCAGCGACCTTTTCGAAATGGGGAAACATCTCATTAAAAAAAACACAAGATTAACGTCAACTCATAAATCGTAAAAAAAGGAAAAAACAAAAGGAAAAATTAGAAATATCATTGGAAGAAATTATTCCAAATCAAAGAATGTTGTTGTTTTTTAGCGCAAAGCTACATACTGGGCTATCTGATCTTTGACAACTGCAGGGAAATGAACCTTGCATTTTAACACTGTAATTCCGCAAACTTATTGCTGACCCACCAGGGAACAGAAGCAGAAGAATAATTTACGAAAGCAAGTCTGATAAACTGGAAGAAAATTGAACACGTAGATCGGAGAAGGACCGTCTTATGTTTTTGATCATTTAAAAGAAATCAAACACTTCATATTTGAAAACAATATTACAATTCTACGAAGCGACAGTGGTTTAAAACAGAAAACAAAAAAACACGCAGAAGCATTACTGGTGAAGAATTTAAAACCTTCTTTGAACAATTATTTTGGGGCTCCTCCCCATCGTTAACTAAGTCAACCAATATAATTTTGTACTATATGTTTTATCTTTTTTTTTAAGGTTCTTATAAATAATTTGTACCCTTTATTCAGTACTTATAACTCAACATGTGCACTGCAGGGAATAACCGTTAGATTCTGAAATTGATGTTAGTCATACATAGCCTGGAGATAGCTTGTACTTGTGGTCTCAAACGTCGTAGTATCATTTGAATAATATAAACTTCTCCACTGCGAAGCTGTTACCGATAGTAAATTTATTAACCCAGTGTGATTTTTGTCTGATAATACAAAAGTGTTGTTTTGGTTTACTTGTTACGTTTGTACTGGAGATAGCTTGTACTTGTGGTCTCAAACGTCGTAGTATCATTTGAATAATATAAACTTCTCCACTGCGAAGCTGTTACCGATAGTAAATTTATTAACCCAGTGTGATTTTTGTCTGATAATACAAAAGTGTTGTTTT